>NW_010520506.1:0-5330 GCF_000687285.1 Phaethon lepturus
GGGGGGTCTTAAGCCATTATGATAATAAAGTGGGTCCAGAAAACGAACCGGCGGCCAACGGGACGTTTTGGGAAGAAGCCAATTCCACGTGTTTTCGGGGGGAAAAAAACCAAACAACAACTACCCACCCCAAAACCCTCCTGTTAAAACGAATTCGGGGGGCAGAGCACCCGCCCCGGGAAGAGAAGGGCAACGGCGCGGTCTGCCTGCATCCCCTGCCAGAAATCAGATTTAGAGGCGTAGAGGAAAAAAAAAAAAACAACCTATATCTATCCGACTATGCAGGAGGCTAATTCAGAGTCGGGTGTTACGGCTTTGATCTTGTTACACTAATTGTTTCCAACCCGTTTGAGAAAATTAGCTAAAAACGTGATAATGATGACCGCCGGTGTCTTCTGCAGCCGGCTGCTTCTGTGCGAACAAACGCATTATTCAACAGAAAAGAAAATTATCTGCTGTTTAGGTTGTAGCAGTCCCACAGCCCGTTAACTCCGCAGAAATGCGGGGAAAAGGGAAAAGTTTTTCAGGGAAAATCATTTCCCTCCGCCTGACAAGCGCCCATTGGTCTCTTACAGCCCTTTTCCAGAGAAACGGTTTTTGGAAATGTTATTTGAAAACTGATTATTGATAGCACCGAAGGAAAAACAAAACAAAACAAAACCAAACAATCCGAAGTGAGCATTTGCAGGCTGGAGCGCTCCAGTTTGGGTTTAAAGTCGCCAGTTTAACTCTTCTTTACGTCAGGAGCTCTTCAAAGTATTGAGGCACACCAAAGCGTTCCTGTCTCTGCAGGGAAATACTGCAAAAATGACAGCAAAAATCCGTGCTGTACAGGGGTAGAAATGCAGAGACATAAAAAAATCAGATTCGGAAGAAATTAAAGAGGTTTACCGGGTTGTAAAGTGAACTCGATTTTTTTTTTTTTAATTTAGAAAAGAAGACCTTATGCAAAAAGCCCCTTTTGAACCCATTTTGCAGGCTGCGACGCTGTACTCAGGAGCTGATGGATGGGCTGTGATGGGGAATGAGAGCAACTGCCATGATTATTTTACAGATGCTAAAATATTAGGGCTTCCTGGGGTTATTTCTTCTTCTTTTTTTTTTTTTTTTTGCTAGTCTTCATGTAATAGGTATTTTTCTTCAGGGTCTATTTCCTGGACCGATGTAAATATAACAAAATCTCTTAATTCCACTAATAATAAAATGGTATTTCTGCAAAAAAAAAAAAAAGAAAAGCTAAAAAATAGAAATCCTGAAGCCCCCAAACCAGCAGGTAAATTAAAGTAAAGCATGAACGATATGGTGAAGGAAGAATTGGCCGTAAACTTGGGATGTTTCAGCCTAATAGAAATGGCAGAACAAATCTGCTCTTCAAGCGGCTCCGCTGTGACCCCCATTCCCAAATTTGTCCTGGAAGCTGTGTGCTGTTATTGCGTGGGATACCTGGAAGCAAATACTAACGCTCGTTCGCTCTGCTACAGCCCGCTCGCTGCCGCGCGCTCACAAATATCGGCTCAACCGCATCATTTTACGCGACCAAAAGTCCCCGAGTCCCGGCGGGACATCGGGACGCGTGCAGCGGGAGAGGACCAGATCCCGCGCCTGCTGATGTCAGTACGGAATCAGCCGCTGACATCAGCGGGGAAGGGTACGACGTTCACGGCGTAAAACGTGCCGCCTGCGCCTTACCCAACCTGTAAGACCCTCTGGTTGTTGGGAGTCTGCGAAATTCATGCCCGAAGTCTTTGTGGGTTTTGTTTGGTTTTTTAGGTTCGATACGCTGCAGACATGGCTTGGTTCTACGCTTGATTCTGTGTTGCCGATCGTATGTAAAGCCTGTCCTGATCACATCGAGGCAGTATATTAATTGGAATTAAATGTAAATAGATAAAAATGCAGAGCAAAACCGGATTCACATTCCCTTCCTTCCTTTTCCAGTGACTTTGGTAAGAAATGAAAATAAGGGAGGGGGGGAAACCTCTGGAAAACCGTGGTAATGAATGTGCGGCGGAGACATACGGCTCTTAAATGGCGTTAGAGGAAACCAGCATCTGTTTAGCACCGGGACGGCCGCTCCAGAGCACCATCCCCGCGCCAGAGCAGCCGCCGCCTCTTAGTTTTTGCTCTGGATGTTGCCTCGGAGAAGCGGCGAGCCGGTGCTGAACAGGGACGTTATACAGCCGTGGCCTCGGCAGCGCTCACACGCGTGAAGCGAGCCGGTGTCGCTTTCCTACCGCGTTATGAAAGCGTTCATTGATTCATTTCAGAAAGGAGAATGTTAAAATGACACGTGCATTTAAAGTTTCTGCAGGCACCTATAGTATTCAAGGGTCTGTTTCAAATTGCATGGGAAGCCAAGCAAAATTAGTCAATTCCTGTGAGCAGGAAGGTACAAAAAAATTCTCCGTCAGGCTAAATACATTTTTTTTTTAATTCTTCTATACAAGGGGGAAAACCTGCCTGTAATTTGCACGGAAAATAGGGAAACTAAAAGAGCAGTGGCGTGCGTATGACGGGAGAAGGCTATCGGTCGCGTACCCATGTGTGTGGCGCTGACCCTCAGAGCTGTCCCGGTGAAATGAATGGGATTAGACGTGCGTGGGTGTTTTTCCTTAGACAAGTGTCAGGTAACAACAATAAATAATTTACGGGCAGATCTTCCCACTTTTCCAGGCGCTGACTGATGGAGCGGGTTCGTGCTTGGACGGACACCGGCAGCAGGGAGACGCGGAGTGGGAGCAGGAGTCCTCCAGGGGTTCCTTGGCTGTGAGCACCAGCTAGCCCAGCTTGGACGATTTCTGTTCTCCTTTTCAGGTGGGAGCTCCAGTTCTTCGCCGGTGACCTCCAGCGCTGGGACGCCCTCTCCTCTCAACCCCCTGCTCTCTCCATCGTGCTCACCTCCTACGTTTCACTTGTCGGCGAGCAACATCGGCGTGTCGTGCCCCGAGACCTACCTACACAACCTCAACGTGCCGCTCTGCTACAAGATTTGTCCTACAAGCTTCTTAAGACAACAGTCTCTCATCTTTCCAAGCCACGAAAAACTGGGAGGCACCAACCCGCATCTTGTACCCCACTTCATGGTGGATATGCCAAAACTATCTTCCCTTGGCATAACAAATCTGAAAAATGCTAAAGCTGAAGACTTAAACGGGCAATGTCTACAAGTACCCGGTTCTGCTAGTCAAATGCTGTATGGATTACATGCATCTGGAAACATTTTCCCATCAAGTCCCATTGCTCGGGAAGCACTTAATTGTTCCTTAAATCCTCCATATGGCTTGTACGGTTATAACTTCTCTGTGCCATCTAGACTGATGAATGCAGCAAGCCATTTCAAAGTGAGTGACAGCATTCCAGCTTCTTTGAGAGATGGCAGATGTAATCACTCTAACTGGCACCCGACGATTAACCATTGCCTTTAGTGGAATCATATAATATTTCTATGCGTTGATAGGTAAAGCAAGCCTTTCGTTCCTTCATACCCAAGGGCTTGCTAGTCGTTGACTATGAAATACCGCATGGTACGGGAGCGGTACGTCTAGGCATTTAACTTTTTTTTGCGGGCAAACCTGTCGTGGTGTTGGGAGGGTGGAGGATCTGGGAGCGTAGCGGAGCTGAGATGATCCACAGCAAGTTGATACCTTTTGCTAATATTTATGTCATGGTTGTAGGTTAAGAGCAAACTGTACAGTCACCTTTTTAATATTTGCACTCTGATGGGGGAACGTAGACGTATACATTTCTACAACTGTGTTTTCCTGAAACTCTCCCTAGCGTGCCTTTAGTTAGCTCAAAGCCCTAGTGAGCTTCTGCTCACCCTACTTGAGTTTTTCCACTAATATCAAAGGGACTATTTGAGACCTTGAGTCAGCAAAGGAGCCATATTTGGCCAAGTGCTCGAGCACGTTCCCAAGTTCCCTTGGCTTTAATGGGTCCTAATTAATGACATGAAAGCGCCTTGTTGCTCCAGGACCCAGATGACTTGGTTATCAGAGCGGGGACGTAAATTCAAGTATCTGCTGCCGAGGTGAAGAAAGATGGGATAAAAGACAGATGCATTCCTACCTCGCGGCGATGAGGAAGCGGAGCCTGGTGCAGGGGTGCCCCAAGAGCCCTCCTCTCCTTGCTCCTGCTTCTGGAGGGCTCCGGGAGGTGGTAGTGAAGAGCAGCACCAGCATTGCCCAGACGGTGGGAAGGAACGGGGGACGGGCAGTCACACATCTCCCCCATGGTGAGCCGGATCCGTGCTGGGAGACAACGGGGGATCCATCTCGGAGAGCTGCGTGGGACGAAACACCCGCGGGAGCCCTGCAGGACATTCCTCCTACCCGGCGCTTTCAGCCCCGGGGGACGCAGAAGATCCGCCTGGGATCGCACCCGCCAGCCTGTGCCCGCGGGAAGGGGCAGGGATGCTCCTGGCTCGGTGCCAGGGAGACCCCAGACCCTTTCCGGAGAACTACAACTCTGCGGGCCCCGAAACATGAGATTTTCCATTCCTTCCAGAAGTCTTGTTTGTTTTATTGTAACCTGTGGATATTCTTGTTATGCCTGTAAATAATCTCTAGCTCCCGAGGGCACAGTATAACTCGCAATAAATTGGGGCACAGGTTTTATTCTGTGTTTGATCAATGCTCAGTCCCTACCTGAAGCCAATTTTATTACTTGATAGAGGACAGAGATTTGAAAATAATGTTTGACTGGGACTGGCCACAGTTTGGGATTAAGATAAGAGAATCCTGTATTTACAACCATAACGCAGCACTAAATAGGGATTTAAGGGCGGGTTTAAGAATCAAAATTGGTATCAGAGTTTTGGGTCTATTTTCATCCATAACAGACAACAAATTAAGAACAGAACGAGCAGTATCAAAAGCTGTTAAAATAACAAAAAGTCACACTTTTGCTTTCATGAGGCTTCGCTAAAAATCGAACGCCAGTTTCCCTAATTTATCCGCTTTGAGTGTTCGCAGAGCCCCCAGCGATACCGCTATGAGACAGCGGGCCGTGCTTGCCTTGCTTAATGTAGCTGTACCACTGTAAAAACGAAAAAACGTGCTTTTTTGTGCCTTTTCTTAGCAGTTTATCTCACTATTTTTATTAAAAAAAAAAACCACAAAACCAAAACCTTTTTTTTTTCATTCGGGAGTCCTTCTTTCCAAGCCGGGGGGGTGGCCGACTTCCCGCGGGCGCGTCCAGCGCAGGCGCCGGGACGGGCTCTGCGGAGCGCGGCAGATCTCGGCGCCCGGGGGGCTGAGTGACCGAGTACCGGCCCCCACCTGCGGTTACGCTGCTGGGGAGCTGGAAGGCTCTTCCAGGTCAGTCATGGG
>NW_010520506.1:5492-7728 GCF_000687285.1 Phaethon lepturus
CCAGGGTTGCTGGCGGCGAGCCGGTGGTCCAACGGATCGCTGTCTGTCCGCTTAAAAACGTGACCGATAATGAGCAGAACAGGTATTTTCAGTACGGATAATTGCACAGCGATAGATATTTAAATCGGGATCAGATAAATTCCATCTACTACCGCTGAGCAAGTGCTCTCTCTGACGGGACCCACCTCCCTCCCACCCAAAGGGGCATGGGGCTTCCTTGCTCGTTCTGTGCCTTTCGGCATGAGACCATGGACCCGGCGTCGGGGTGATGCGCCCCAACAGCGGTGGCTCAGCTAATACCGGGGGAATTGGGTTGGTCCTGGTCCTGTAGGAGCCCGGTTTCGCCCCCCTCCCCGATCACGGCCGCACGGATGCGCGACGCCGGCGCCCGTCTCCCATGGGTGCTGGCACCGAGCTCTGGGAGGATGCAGGGCTCGTCGCTGTGGGTGGGGCAGACCCGTAAATACCGATTTGCTCTCTATGTGAGGTCAGCGCGGCACGAGAGACGCTGCCAGACCTGGGTTATTTGAGGCGATTTTCTATTTCCTTTGCCTTTACCTCCTGATTTTATCCTTTCAAAAACCACCCTGAAGAATGGAAAAGACATTAGTAGTTCTTAACAAAAAAAAAAACCGGTCATAGCTCTCTGTCCCGATGACCCCGTGGTCACCTTCAGACCCGGCCAAGACCCCCCGACCATCCCGGCACGGGAGTTTTTCCGTGCCCGCAATGGTGCTTCGGCCGAATCGCTCGCGCTCGCACATAGATGATTGTCCCTACCCGAAAAAACCCTGTGCCCCAAATAGCGGGGTAGCGTGCACGCTGCCTTCTGGGGGTGCTTTTGGTACGGCTGCTGGTGGGAGGTGGGTGGCCGAGCACCAGAGGGTAAGTCAGGATAATAAATCATTATTTATTAAACGTGAAACTGGGGGGATCGAGGCCGGTATTTCAAGCGGGACCACGCGCCTGTGAATACAAATGCCGCTTTGTGCTTCCTCCCGCTAACGGTATTTGGAAACCTGTGACGACTGCAAAAGTTCTCAGCCTTTGAATACAAACCTACACCCCGTATTACGGTGCTGGTTTTACATGGAAACAGGGAGAAAACAATCACCCTTTTTTTTAAAGATTAAACTTGCCGAACAATCTCAGCTATCGGTCGTTTGAGCTTTCCCAGGAGGAGTTTGAAGGTCCTGGGGAATATCTGATCCCGTTTATAACTCCCGGCGGATAAAACCGGCCGTGCCCAGGGCGCTGCGTCCGCACCCGACACCGGGACAGGGGATGGGCTCGGTGCTCGGGCGCCGGGAGGCGGATTTAAAAAGCAAGGAGACAAAAACCCCCAGCGATAATGTTTTTAATCAAAGCGCAGTTTACTATCCAGTTTCACCCAAATTTAATACATCTATCGGAGAAGCCAAAGGCGTAGAGGGAGCGTCAGATGTAGCTGTTCTGGTCGAAGTGCCTTGGTTTACATTTGATCTTCTGAGGTTTGGTCTGTAATTAGATGATAATTTGTATCACAATTATGCAAAACAAACGAGGATTGGATCGCAAGATAGACCAGAACAAATAAGCACCCGGAACATTTGAAATGCATCCAGTATTAAAACGATGTGCATGTGTGGCTGGGGCCGGGGGGGACATGCTGTTCCAATAAAGCTGCAGAAAGGGAAAAGGCCGGTATCGGTTCCTGCAAGAGTTTCAAATGCTCATGTTTACAAATTTGTATTGCACATTAATATGTAAACACGCGCTATTGGAAACAGATGACGCCGCAACATTTACGTGTCCTTTCTTCTCAGTTTTGGGTGCCTGTTTGTCCCCCGGAACACACGAAACACGCAGCGGCTCTCTCAAAACGGGGCTCAGAAAGCTAAATAAGAGGTACAGCTTCTGCAGGCGTGATTTTAGAATCGCCAGCGCCGCGGCGGCTCTCCCGGCCCCCGACTCAGCCCCGGGGCTGCGCTACGAGCACGGGGGGGCTGGAGCGATACCTCATTCCTTGGCGTTTACCCACCGAATGCGTTTCATCATTTTCTTTGCTGCCGGGTTACTTGGAGGCATGGCCGGCCGCAGCCACGGAGCGCTGGGAGCGGCAGCCTTTGAAACGCCCGGAGTTATTTTTGAGAACGCGATTTTGAAAAGGAAAAGGGGAAAAAAAAAAACCAAACCAAAACCCCACCTTCCTCGCAACGTGAATGACAGCTCGCGACTTGTTACCCACCTTTTCTTT
>NW_010520507.1:0-204 GCF_000687285.1 Phaethon lepturus
GGTAGGCACTTCACAAACACATCAGCCCCACAGCTCACTGGTGTGGGGCTCCAGGTCGGTTTCTGTGTCAGGACAAGCGGGATGGAAGAAAAGCGGATTGTAAATAATGAGGAATAAGTGAACTGCAGGCAGGAGCCTTCGTGCGAAGCCTGACGGTCTCAGATGGTCTGGGATCGATCTCTCAGGGAGTCGATCAGTCCAGAA
>NW_010520508.1:0-7972 GCF_000687285.1 Phaethon lepturus
GTTAGAGGAGGTGAAGGGGGGTTGCTCTTTGCCCGCTGCGTGCCTCCATGCCTGTCTTTCCCTTGTCTTCATCCTTTAGGAAGGAGACGCCAGGCAGACAGACCTTTCCTGGAGGGGCGATGCTGCCGAGCCCTGCCCCGGGCAGAAGAAAGCCTTTGCCGCCGGGCCCCCCCGGCACCGGAGATGCGCGGCCCGGGGCAGGCTGCGGGAGAGCGTGAGGAGCTGCCTGCGCTTTTCTGAGAGGCAAAAACCGTGCTAAAGCTGGACCCGATCCCGGGAGCGCAGCCCCGCTGAGCAGGAGGTGGGATTATTCCGGGGTAGTTACGGAGAGCTGTAACCTGGCAGCAGAGTGTTAAAGCGACTTGTCCTCGCTGGAAGAGGAACCCGCTGCGGGCACCGCCGGTAGCGTGGCCGACGGGAGGTCACTCGGGTCCTTGTCCTCCTCTCGCCCTCTTTCTCCTTCCAGTGGACGGCAGAAGAAAGAACTGGTACTCAGCTCTTGCCAGTATTGGGAATACCGTGCCTTTTGCCTGGGATGATTTGCCCTGATGTGCTGCTTCGACAGGATGTACAAAGTGCGACTGGGACTGATCCGGCCAACAAAGTTTGCAGGGTGATCAGCAGGGGCCGTGGGATGGAGGTACCTGGGCACACGCCGGTGGGGTCCGTCACGCACGATCCGACAGCACAGACCTGCTGCTCCCTTGAAAACTAAGTCCTGATGGTCAAACTCTGCCGGCTCCTGTTCTTACTTCTCCCCTGCCAATTTGCACTTTCAGGGAAAAAACCACACACGCGCCTGATGCAATGCAGTGTTTCTGTGTTGGTTTTGTATATAAGATTTGCTATGCAATTCCAAAACTAAAAGAGGAGGAGAGACGGCCCTGCATCCCAGAGCAGACAGAGAATCAGAGCTGAAAGGTAGGAGCCAGCATTTCTCGTTTAAATAAACCTAAGTAACCTGAGCTACTTCTTACCGAAAACCTTTAAAACACACCTACTGTATGTTCATGTTCTTTGTCTCGGAAGTGTAAAACAGTTTGAAACAAAGTGAAGATTTGCTCTCTGACGCTGCCCCGAAACAGAGAACTGATGCGTCTAGTAACAGGAGTGTGCCAAGGAGGAAGGATGGAGTGTTTCATCAGTGAGACGTTTAGGAAACTAAGCTAGAGAAAAAGCACCTCGTATAGTACGCTTCAGTAGATATGAAGGGCTAGTGCAATGGACACTGGAAACACTCGATCAATAGCCTATTTAAGTGGGAATATATGCAAGCATGGAAAAGTGATTGCTTTCCTGTCTGTGGGGTATATTTGCAGAGGAGAGCAGCAGAACATTTGCAGGTGAACTGTCTGAATTAGGCTACTTCATGCTGGGGTGGTGCAGTGTGTTTCTGAAGGGATTGCTTAAGAAACCAGTCTGTAGGGTAGACTGTGTTTGTGCGTCTTCAGTTCCTGCCCATAGAGCTTTTGGTGTTGTTCAGGGAGATTCAAAGTGGGTGAAGTCCATCTGGGGGCGAAGGGACCGTAAGAAAGGACCTGTGGTCTGTTTGGTGGTGAGTAATTAATGGACGTCTGATGTCTCTGATCTCTGCAAGGAAAGGAGCTGATGTCGTCATGAAAATCATGATATGATTTTCCCTCAGGAGAAACTATGACTTGGAACGACACCACTATGGACGGGGAAGGGTTGCTGGTGGAAAGGGACTCTTCCTTTCGGATCCTCACGGGCTGCTTCCTCTCGCTGCTGATCCTCTCCACGCTGCTGGGAAACACGCTAGTCTGTGCAGCTGTCATTAGGTTTCGCCACCTCAGGTCCAAGGTGACCAACTTCTTTGTCATCTCCTTGGCCGTGTCAGATCTCCTAGTGGCAGTTTTGGTCATGCCTTGGAAAGCTGTGGCCGAGATCGCCGGCTTCTGGCCTTTTGGTTCATTTTGCAACATCTGGGTGGCCTTTGATATTATGTGCTCAACAGCCTCCATCTTAAATCTCTGTGTCATTAGTGTGGACAGATACTGGGCCATCTCCAGCCCATTTAGGTACGAGAGGAAAATGACCCCCAAGGCAGCCTTCATCATGATCAGCGTGGCGTGGACTTTGTCTGTGCTGATTTCCTTCATCCCTGTGCAGCTGAACTGGCACAAGGCTACAACCACAAGCTTTTTGGACCTAAATGCCAGCTTACAAGGTATAAGCATGGACAACTGTGATTCTAGCCTAAACAGGATGTATGCCATCTCCTCTTCTCTAATTAGCTTCTATATACCTGTGGCCATCATGATAGTAACTTACACGAGGATATACCGGATTGCTCAGAAGCAAATACGACGCATCTCAGCTTTGGAGAGAGCAGCAGTGCATGCCAAGAACTGCCAGAACACGAGCGGCAACAGAAGCAGTATGGACTGCCAGCAACCAGAGAGCAACTTCAAAATGTCCTTCAAGAGGGAAACGAAGGTTTTAAAGACTTTGTCGGTGATCATGGGGGTGTTTGTGTGCTGCTGGTTGCCATTTTTTGTATTGAACTGCATGATTCCCTTCTGCGAGCCTACCCAACCGTCCAAGGGAGCAGAAGCTTTCTGCATTAATTCTACCACCTTTGATGTTTTTGTTTGGTTTGGATGGGCTAATTCTTCCCTGAACCCCATCATTTATGCCTTCAATGCTGATTTCCGCAAGGCATTTTCGACTCTGCTAGGATGCTACAGGCTCTGCCCTATGTCCAGCAATGCTATAGAGACTGTTAGTATTAACAATAACGGAGCAGTTGTTTTTTCGAGCCAACATGAGCCTAAAGGCTCCAGCCCCAAAGAGTCTAATCTGGTTTATCTGATTCCACATGCAATTATCTGTCCGGAAGAAGAACCTCTCAAAAAGGAAGAAGAGGGTGAACTATCTAAGACCTTGGAGAAAATGTCTCCAGCACTGTCGGGTATCTTGGATTATGAAGCTGATGTTTCTTTGGAAAAGATCAATCCCATTACACAAAATGGGCAGCATAAAACCTGAACAGTAAGGTTTACCCAACAAGACATAATAGTGTATATTGTAATAATCTTAAAAAAACCCACAAGATTTTTGGTAAGAAACTAAGCTCTAGGGAGAAATACACATGTATACCAAGACCATAATTAATTTTCCTGGAATTCAAAGCAAATTTAACATTTTAAACAGTAAACAGAAAAAGATACTGAAAATCAGTTTAAAAAAAGGATATTGAACTGTACTGTTCATACTGAGGAAAATACACAAATTTAGATACAGTGCAGTGGCAAAATATTGCTTCTCTACACAGAGAAACAAATTTCTAGTTTAAAATGAGGCAAAAGGTAAATGTTAAGTATTTAAAGATTAATGTTTACTAGAAATTAAAAGATTGCTGTGTCTTGTGATAGTGGGTGTTAACAGGTCCTAACTAAAGACTGAGGGATTGTAAAGGTAGGTAGATGCCTTCTTAAAATTATTTCTGACAAATAATTGAGCCTTATAATGAGAATGGTTATTTTTAAAGTTTGGGAGGTAATATGTTGATACTGGTTTTATTTATTTATTGTTTTAAATTGATATTTTTCATATGTTATAACAGATCTAGCTTTATTTATCTTATTTAAGATGTCTAAATAATGGGATATTTTTGGAGTGTCATAACTGCATTTTGACCAGTCAACCAGTCAGCACTTTATTACAAGCTCTGATAGTCTGGAGAGCCGGTGAGGGGAATGAAGGAATGTTAAGAAGCTCAGCAAGAAATGAAGGAATCAACAAAACTGATGCTGTGTGGAGTTCATTTGCTTGTGGGCTTTTTTTTTTCAAAGTGTGATTTCTTTCAAAAGATAGGACCAGCGTTGACTGAGTTGTGAATTCTCTTCCCTTATAGAAATAAAAGAAATTGCTGCTATTTATTTTTTAAAAAAATTCATGTTACAAAAACTTTGTTAGAATGTCAAGTTTGTGGATCTGTAAATACCTTAAATATGACTACAACCTTAAGAAGAATCCAATTTGAGAAGAAAAGCTTCTTAGATAACAATTCTTAGTATATAATGTTTTGTATTTATGTAAGATAAACAGCTTTCTCAGACTTTTCTTATTTCAAGTCTTGGATATCTTTTCTGAACAAACACAATTGGTTATAATGGTAGTAAACATGCCAAACCTCGTTATCGTCTGTATTAATGCAGTACCGCCAGGATCATGCTGTCTGTCTGCTACTGTATCACGGTCAGAATTAAAAAGTGAGGTACCCAGTGCTTTACTTTGGAAACTAGGAGGACATTACATTTTAGTAATTACCTTGTCAATAGTCCATTCAATAAGGAATAGTGCCTCATTACCATTTTGGATTAAGACATTTCTAAATACGGATGGAACTGCAGCCCCCACCTCAAAAACGTCCCGTGAGCGCCAAAAAAGTTGCCAATGTTTAATTCAAAAAACTGCTACTACATTGTTCTTCCCTGCTGCTTTCCCTTTGTAACGCCAAAAGCAATCAGTGAATGTTAACAACAGGAACACTGGGTGTTAATAAGCAGCATTCAACAAAGGCTATTTGTTTTCTGAATGGGAGAAAATGCCCTTTGGAGCAATTTTTTTCATAACATATATCAAAAAAATGTGTTGTCAGGAAAAGAGAACTGAGAGGAAAAAAAATTTCAAATCTAAAGAACTATATACATCCTGCATCAGGTCTGTGTATTTATGTATTGTGAATGTTTTCATAATTTTATTGCCTGTATGCTGCTTTCATACATATAATAAAATTATTTTGTGAACAGAAGGTCAAATAAAACCATCTACATTGCATTTATTAAATACATGCTGGTTTTTGGCAGTTGTATTGATCGTGTTAAAGGCAAGGACGGTTTCACTTTTTCCATTTGCCCTTATCACACCCATGAGGCAGATGGGAATTCTTATGAGAAGGAGAAAGTCCTCTCTGCTGAGAGACCTCCGAGTCCTTGCTCTAAACTAGAATTTGAAAGCATTAAGTGCAGTTCAGAAACAACCCCATTCTGCTTTAACGTGCCTGGTTAAAATGTGTAAAGCTTGACCTACTGGTGACTCCTATTGCAATGATTTTTTTTGCCTTGGTGCAACAGCGTAGTGAACTTGGTTTATAGCATGCTTTTATTGTTGCTTTTTTTTTCTTCTCCCCCCGCCACCCCCAAGCTGTGCAGTACTTTTCGAGGCCTGATACAGCCCCACTGCTCGTGTCTGTTTTTTGGAACAAAAGGAATCCTTTCAGAAGTGAGGCGACGGTGGGTGCAGCGGAGGTACAGCAGTGTCCTCTGCTCATGGCAGCCCACTGCTTTGTTTTTGCCTCCGTCAGCAGATCCGTTTCGAAGTGAAGAAACAAGCAAACGAACGTGGTCACTTCTGCCTCAAGCATTACCAGTGTGACCCATTCGGCAGCTGGGATCTGAGCTGGTGCGTGAGCCGTGGTGATGTCCAGCTCCCGCTCCTGTCGCGCTGACCTCCCTGGGGCAGCGAGCGCGGCACGTCTGATGGTAGTCGCGGCTGCCTCCAGGCTTTCTTAACTCCTCGGAAAAATTTTCCTTGCATGGTGCTGGTGCCTGATTTTTTTTTTTTCCTGTACTCTTGAGGAATTACTGTACTTCTTAAAAAGTACACAGGCCAAAGACAAAGTTCTGTGGTTGCATAGTCAAATACATTTGCTTTTATTCTCAGAACTCAGCAGTCTGACATACCGGCAAAATATGATTTAAGGAGATCATGTGAAGCAAGATGCTGTTTTTGGGCTAGTTTATATGGGAATGTTCTGTATTCTGAAACCAGTGGTTGCTCTAGTGTGACCAGGAGCCGTCCCAGGACCTCCCTCCTTGCAGATGGCCTCGAGGTTCAGAGGGGCTCTGTGGAGGTCGGTGGAGAAGTGCTACCTGCCGTTGCTCCTGCAAGATGCTCCCTTTGGCATGACAGGCACCCTGCTAAAGGCAGGGGAGACGCCTTGATGAGTTTATTTTATTGTTTTCTCTCTCATTCTATTTAAAATAAGTTTTGCTTCTGCCTCCTTTCCCTTACATGAATTTTAGAATACCATGAATTCACCTTGATCCTCATTTACTGACGTACCCCATTTACCCCTTCATTTTCCAGCCTTCCCAGCGCTGCTTGCTTTATCTGTGCTCTCTGCCTTTCCTACCACTGCTGCCAGAGCTGTTCTGTCACCCCACTTGGATTCACTGGCCCCAGTAATCATTTGCTTGGGAGAAAGTCGAAATTAAACTCCTACCCCCCCAGCAGCCACGAGTCCCCTTCCCACCTGCGCCCAGAAACGCCTCTTACCTGTTGCAGAGCCTGGAGACCAGTGTCGGGGGGACTAGAAGGGGCAGCAGCACGTACCTGCTAGCTGCTTCTCTATTTATGTGCATCTAACCTGTGTTAATTGCTCAGAAGCTGTATTACCTGTTCTGCGCCTGCTCTCCAGCTGCTCGAAACCAGCGGTCTGCTGAGAGTGCGGGTTACACCAATGTCAGGGTGCACCCCAGGGGCTGGAGGCACGCCAGACCCGCTCCAGGCTCTGCTGGAGCCGATAGCAGGGAGTTAACTGGTGAGCTTTGGCCGTAGCAGCCCTGCGAGCAGCCTGCCCGGAGTGCCGACGGCTCTGCGCTACCCTTTTTGGAAGATAAGAGCAGCAGAAGTTCACTTGCAATAACGTCACATTTGAGGTAACAGCCACTTTGGTGAAATGCTTCCCTGGGAACGTTTTTCTCGCCCTGTGTTGCAATACGTGGCTGGGCAGAGGCAGAGCCACCGAAAAGCCATGTGGTGCCAGGACTCCAGGACATCACTGCTCCCACCAGGACGGCCACCTCATCTACCCCATGGCCATCAGGGGTTTTTCGCCCCGCCTTGCCCCCCGCAAGCAGTATTTTCCTCTACGGAGCGAGCCTTGCTGTGTGCCTTTCTGATGCACCCGCAAATAACCCGTGTCACCTTTCTTCTGCATTGCTTCCTCGTGACTGAAGGTATTTTTCTATTTGTAGATGGAAGAGGTTAATAATTCACCTGACTGCCTTGGTGAAGGAGCTGTTTGCAACGAATGAACCATAATCACTAGATTAAATCTGAATATATTTCTCCCTTCCCCTGGCAAGCATTTTATGCTGATTTGGGTTTCTAACTTAACAAAGCGTACAAAAGATAGAGGACGAAAGAGGGAATGCCTTTGCTGACGTACATTTTTAATAACACAGCTATTGGGAGCCATTCCCAGACTTCTTCAAATCAGTAGTTTTAATAGAAGCACCCAAATCTGATTGAAATCTCAAAAACCTGCTTTGATTAGTATCTTGAGAGACAGATAATTCCAGTAAATATTTTGTTTTTCCGGTAGAACGTTGGTAGAATACGTTCCTAGAGACACCACCTATGTGGCCACACAACGAATGTAACTTAAGGAAAATAATGTAAAAGGTTCTTGCACTGTTCTGTTGCAGTAGAGATCGGCTGAAGGGAGCGTTGGGCTCCAGCCATGAGTCTTGGGTCCGGTCGGTCTCGATCCCCTCTTTGCCCCTGGGTCTGGGATGTCCGGCTGCCTCCTCGAGCCCCGCGGCGGCCGCTGGGTTTGTACGGAGGTGCTCCTGCCTCGCCCCAGATCCCAAAGTCAGGGATGCGCTTGGGAACACCAGCCTCCCCCAATGGCCCTGCAGAGCCCTGTGCTGCCGGCCCTGCTGCCCTCCCCGGCCAGGCACGGCTCTTTCCAAAGCACCACTGGAAGCATGTGCCTACACGTGCAGTTTTGAGGCTGAATGCGTAAATTGGGTATGCAGTGCCCGTTTTCACGTTGGTTGTCTTTACGGTCAGAATGGTCAGAATGAAACGGCACTTTGCTGCCATGCCTGTTTTTATTCTATTTCTAGGAAAAAACTCTGGGCAGTGATACAGGAGAAGGCTGCCGGCCCTGCTGAGACGGGTGATTTTGTGTAAAAGAGGCGCAAAAGAGCAAGTGGCG
>NW_010520509.1:0-352 GCF_000687285.1 Phaethon lepturus
AGAGCATGATGCAAATCAAATAAACTGATATAATGACCTGCAAGTATTATTTTCTCTAACTCTGTGTGTCCCACATTGAGCGCCAAAAAGGACTGTTGTGATTTATCCCCACACAGCTGCTCGCCACCTCCCCTCCCCAGGTGGGATGGGGAGAGAATCGGAAAAAATACCTCATGGGTTGAGATAAAAACTTTTTAATAGGACAGCAGAGGAAGGGGAAACAACAATGATGATAACAATAATAACAACAATAATGTTACTGATAAAGTGTTGGGATCACCCTGCAAGGGCTCGACCTTAAGGAGAAGGAGCTGTGGCATTGAGAAGCTGGTAAACAGCTGGATATCTGCAC
>NW_010520509.1:485-761 GCF_000687285.1 Phaethon lepturus
TCAATAGTGTTTGTAACGGGTTGTAACCAATCATGAGTGTGTGCGCAGTGACTAAGCGAAAATTATGATATATATGGGAGTCAGACAAGACAATAAACGGCTTCGGAATATAACTCTCATAGAGTTGTGAAGTCCATCCTTCTCCCGCAACAAAGGAATATACAAAACCAAGTGATGCATAATGCAGCAATTGCTCACCACCCGGTGATCGACAGCCCATCCCCAAGCAGAAATTCCCACACCCTCGGCCAACTCCAGTTTTATATACTGAGCATG
>NW_010520510.1:0-5251 GCF_000687285.1 Phaethon lepturus
TGGCCACCTGGGCACACTGCTGGCTCATATCATGACACAAATAAAAAATGTTAGCGCCAGAAATGAAGGAGTGATCTGTTATTTATTATTAACTTTTGCTTGGACTTCCCTATCCCTTCCTCAGGTTTCCAAGACATTCTGTAACAGATCAGACTCTGTATACTCCTCAGAGAAGTCTATGCCAGATCATACCACAGGGGGTAAAGCAATTTCCACCATCATGTCTCTTCACTAAATGTTTTTAAAGAAAGGCACCTCTCTCCCCCCACCAAAACTAGATGTTAGATCTTCTTCCTCAGCCAGTGCCAACAGTCAAGAGATCATATGAGGAGGGAGGCATTTACTGGGACAAGATTTCAGATCATCAAACAAGGCCAATGCTTTAGGTTGGCCCTAGGACAAAACTGAGAACCACTGCAAATCTCAAATCACAGGCACAATGTTGTCTCATGGACATGGATGATGTTCAGGAGGAGTGTCCAAAAAGATAGTTCAAGAGAAATCTAATCCCGAAATGAACAAGGCAGGGATAACTATAGCAACATGAGCCTACTTGGAAAAAAAATCACAGATTCTTACCTCAAAAAATCATGAGACTGCAATACAATAAGGAACGAAAGCTGTCACAAATTAGAGGCAACACCTAATTTAGGTTTGGACTGGAATTCAGAATTCAGCCTAAAGTGCCCAAGCTTCCTATACAGTGCATACACATCTGAGAAGAGGTCCCAAATAGTTATGAGATGGAGCACAGAGATGTACAGAATGGGCTAACAAGGAATGTTAGGCACAGGGGAGCATCTGAAATCCTGTCTGACCTGCAATTTAAGTACCTGATGGATATCTGTGTAGGAAGCTGTCTTCACCAACATGAATTGGTGAAGACAGCTTCCCACTCTGGATCATATGGTCCACACAGAGCAAGGGGTTTATCTTGGGTGAAGGAAATGTTACCATTAGCTATATAGTTAAAAAAAAAAAAAGTGGATTACAGCATTTTCTCTGGAAGAGGGAAGTATGGCTTCATTTCCTATCCTCTCAGCCCAGTGGCTGGTGGCTTACACCTGCATCTATCTGATCCCTAAAAGCATAGACATTCCTCATTCCTCTTGTAGCCTCTCAGGCTGAGAAGGACATTGAACCCAGGTCTCTCACTTCTATCTCAGTGTTATATAAACAGTGGGTTCCATCATTTAGTCCTGTCTTTCAAGGTGGCAGCTGGCAGTACATTTAATCCAAAGTAAATTTGATCCAAAGTCAGATCTTCCTGGTGTTTCCTAGGTGAGCTTAAAAGTCACCTGCTCAGTCAGGCCACATAGGGAAGGACTGGTTAGGGACAAAACTGGCAAAAAATGAAATGAATATTTCAGGCTGAAACTGGAGTCTCATGATCCTCATTGCACTCATCAACCCTTGGGGAGGGAAGGAAGAAAGAGAGAAAGACTGGGCAGTAATCTCTAGCAAAATTATACAACGGTGCCCATAAAGACTGAAAGGCTGGCTAAGACCATCATTGACTGGGACACCTAGATTTCTGAATTTTGAACAGACTTAAATAAGAGTGATGGTCTTAGGGTTCAGAGTAAAATGATTCAGGGCAGGGACTGTAAATATAAACATCTGGAGAGTTACACAGCAGCCAAGTTTGGGATTTTGTGGGACCCAGTGAGCATCCAGTTCTTTCTCAGCCCTATGTGTTTCATTGTATCCTACTGTCGTGGTTTAGCCCCAGCCAGCAACTAAGCACCACGCAGCCGCTCTCACTCCCCCTCCCCCAGTGCGACAGGGGAGAGAATTGGGAAAAAACTTGTGGGTTAAGATAAAAACAGTTTAATAGGACAGCAAGAGAGAAGGAAACAACAATGATAACAACAATAATAATACCGACAAAGGAATGTACAAGAACAAGTGATGCCCAATACAGCAATTGCTCACCACCCGGCGATCAATAGCCTGTCCCCGAGCAGCGATTCCCGCCCCCTGGCTAACTCCAGTTTATGTACTGGGCATGACGTTATATGGTATGGAATATCCCTTTGGCCAGCCTGGGTCAGCTGTCCCGGCTGTGTCCCCTCCCAGCTCCCCGTGCACCCCCAGCCTGCTCGCTGGCAGGGCCGGCCAAGAAGGCGGGCTGTCCTTGACTGCTTAGCAACAACCCAAAACATCAGCACATTATCAACATTTTCTCATCCCAAATCCAAAACACAGTCTCACACTAGCTTCTGTGAAGAAAACCATCTCTATCCTGGCTGAAACCAGGACACCTACCCCAAGAGATTGTATAAATTGTCCAATGTTACACAATAGGACAGTGATGACAAGACAGCTTTAAGCATTAGACTATGTTGCTTCTGCTTCCAAAAAGGTGAAGTCTAGTTACAGTTTTGTATGTATTACTCTGTGAGATAAAAGACAGACAGTCTTTGCTAAACAGTCTTCTTATAAAGGTCCAAGACAATCCTCATGGAATTTTTTTTTCCAGCTAAGACAACAAGATCAAGTCTTAAAGTATCTTTGTTTAATTAATAGATTATCATTCAAAGTAAATATTTCATTAAGTGCAAGATTGTTTTTTTTTTCCTCCCTCCTGTCTTTTTTTCAACTTCAACTCAGCTATTTATGATTCGTTTCATGACACTAGGTTTTCTCTGAAGGCACTAAAAAGGGACAGAGCTGTCAAACAGTTTTAGTGACTAGTACCAACAAGGAACTGTTTTCCTCCATGCTATCAAACAGGCACTGTCAATAGACTGCAACTGGCAATAAACTATTAAAAAAGGAATTTATGATGGCTACTTATTATCCTCCTGAAATAATGTTGTTACAAGGCTGCCCTTTTCAGTCCTCTGCAGGGATCACATGACAGATGTCTAACAAAGGGAAAGGCCCAGATCCACAGGGACCAGCTGCAAACATCCCAGGAATTGCCCCACATTACATGGGCACACACCACACCAGGGTTTCAAAGCAGCAGAACAATTGTCCCACATTAGACTTATGCTTGCTATACACGGGCACTTGATTCAAGGTGGGATCTTAATTAAATTATGTATAGAACATGTTGAATCATTTTAATGGCTAAATATCAAATTCTGTAGGAATGTCTATTATTGTTTAGCAAGGAAATGGTGAACCACAAGGATAAAATAAGAAATGGCACAAACCTCAAATGGAATCAGATTTGCCTTCTTTTTTAGATTTTGAAAAAGTTCCAGTTCTAGTCCCTTCCTCTCCAATCCCATAACAGGCTTTCTTCTTTATTGAAGTGTCTGCCTCTGTTAGGTTGACATTTGGCTGTGATACAGATCTGTAATTGCTATAAAGTGTGGTATACCACTGGCATAAATAGAGCTATACTTACTCCAATTAATGAACTGTTGTCTTCACTAAATATTCTAGAAAGAAGGGGGAAACAATACAGCTCAAACTGCAGCGTTGTTTGGATTGTCTACTTTGTGATCTGGACCTTCATCCAGTGTGCCTCTTGACTAAAGAACTTCCCAGTGTGTCAGACTGGAGACACACAGGCTGCAGTCAAGGCAGAATGCACCGCCCTGGGGGAATGTCTCCTAATACTGAGCATGTTTAAGGAATGACGAAGACGGTCCTAAAGGTGTGTAGGGACCAGAGGGAGGCGATTTCAAGAGCTTTAAGGGAAAAGGAACTTTTGGGTCTAGAGAAGGGAAAGCTAGGCTGGGCTGAGAAAAAGAGCAAAAAATGAGGTGTGGAGAAATGGGATGGGAAGGGGATAGTTACTGAGATTCGGATAAAAAATGAAACACAAATGCATTATCAGGCTTTCTGAATTTCTTCATCATTCACGGTAGTTATCAAGGGGGATTCTCCTCTCCCCCATGTCGCTACAAAGACTAGCTGCCTGATATCCTGTTCCCTAGACAGGTATTAGCCTGAGAACACAATACTTATTCTCAGAAAGGTATTATTAAGGAGTTTTAAAATCCAGTTTTGTTAATTTTATGAACTCCAAACAAAGAATGTACACCACAGAAAATCAGGAAATGGCACGCATAGAGAACTCAAATGAAAACGAATGATTTCGCTACAGAGAAACTTTTATAAATAGGGTCTCTATGCTAAGAGCACTGGTGAGCATGAGTTAAACTGCTGCTGAGTTTATAACATTCAGTTTACAATGTGTTCAGTTATTATTTCTCAGCGAAGGAGACAGCCCTGTCTGTGATTGTCTCTTGCTGGCTTCTTGATTTAACAACTCAGCTGTGTCAAGACCGAATCTCTACAGCAAGAGGAGCAACAATTAAAATACCAAGACTAAATGAGAAGCTATATATCCCACAAAACCACTGAAACTAGAAGTTGCTCTATTCCATCTGGGAGTGCCTGTTTACATTACTGCTTCTCAGCAAATTTAATAATAATAATAAAGCCACCTTTTATTTCCACAGTATCTTCCTCCCCTGCGACGTTCCCATGGTCTATGAGCACCCATCCAGCGGGCCGGGGCGGGGAGGATGTGTAGACCTGGCCGCCGCATGGAGCCCAGCCTGCAGTCGGCCGTGCAGCAAAACCTCCCCTTCCCTGGGACCCCCTTCAGTGAAATACGCTAGTTAATCATTATTTGACTGTTCTTGCCAGCGTTTGAATGGTCTAAAGTGAAACCATCACCTTTCATTTAGCCCAGAGAGGACTGCAGTAAAAAAAAATAATCTTTAAGACCTATAGTATGGCAGTATTCTTTTTAAGCAAGGGGCTTTGGAAGCAAGTAAAACATAAAAATGTATAAAAAAGTGTGCGCGAACAGAGAGAACTATATAAATAAAAGCATGAAAGGGGATGAAAGACCATACTCGTTCCTGCTTTTTGGTAACATATGCCTATCCTTTAGTTGGCTGTAAATACCCACTGCAAAAGCAACTCAGATTAGTGGCTTTCTGGATGAGGGATGGAAACTTTGATGACTTTAGCTGTCAAAAGCTTATGTGAATTTGTGCTGCACCAGGGGAAAAAAAAAGAAAAAAAAAGAAAAAAGCCAAACCTATAGAAATGCTGGCTTGCAGAGATATTTTTCTAGTTATCACCTTAGCAAGATATAGTTCCGTACTTCCAAAGCCAAGCTCTCCCTCTCCAGCATGGGTTTTGCACTCTCCCAAATCTACTCCCCTCCCTCCCTCTCCTGAGCTTTCCATGGGTTTGTAGAAATCACCCACAAAAATGCCCCTGGGTGTCTCTTCATGGTGCTTGGAGCTGGCAGGCGAACGGGGCTGTGCCAGAG
>NW_010520510.1:5261-5736 GCF_000687285.1 Phaethon lepturus
GTTGGGAGCGGCCAGGCGAAGGGGGCTGCGCGAGAGGCTCCCGGTCCCACCGCAAGGCTGCATCCCCTCCAGGGTACAAGCGTTCCGGAGGGCAGTGAAAGCCACTCGCCTGGGCCACTTCATGTCCTTCACACAGGCTCGAAAACTTTTCTGCCTGGTGAGAGAGGAGAGGTAGCCCTCTGCCAAGAGCCTCAGTAACACGCAGCATATTTTTGGAGAGGGCTGCAGAGCGGTCCGTGGGAATAAAAGAGAGGGTCCAAGGAGGAAAAAAGCAGGGGTGTGCCCACGAGCAGCCGAAGCTCCGCAGCAGAGAGGTCTCCTGAAGCATCCGCCGTCCCAGAGCTCGGGGTCGAGCTGGAGGAAAGTCGAACTCCTCGCCCTGGCCCTTCCCCTTGCTGTGGGGCGGGGAAGAGGGGCACCGGGCTGGGGGCTCCCTTCCCTGCCAGCCGCTGGTACCGGTGTCCCCCCCGGGGCG
>NW_010520510.1:5811-9219 GCF_000687285.1 Phaethon lepturus
CGACTGCAAACGCCACAGAGCTCCGTGCACCCCCCAGGAGGGTGCAGGGCTGTGGAGGTATCCCTACGGGGCAGCATTTTGATTTCTCAACCGTTTGATAAATAATGCTTTCGTTACAGCACGCTCGTCCTTTCTGGTGTCATTGCACCAGGCTATGATTTTATGAGGGGACCGAGCCGGGAGATCAGGATTTATACCGAATAGTGCATATTGTCCAGTGTCTTATTGTATGAAAACACACCAGGTTACGTGAATACATCGACAGTTTATTTCAAGCACAAATATTAGCATGCCAAGCTGGCACAAATATCCCCACCCCCCAATCTGCAACCCTGCGACTGCACCGAGACAACCACAGATGCTTGGGAAAAGATTTGTTCCTGAAAATACAGCGCCTGCACTTTCCCCTCGGCTGCCTCTTGCCACGTGTGCGCACCCAAGAGCAGAGTCACCATTTCGACTCCCCACTGTCTGCCTTCATTTCTGCTGCTCCCGTCGCAGCGCCCACGGCAGCCCCCAGGCCCGGGAAGCTGGATCCTTGGTGTGGGCTTCCTCTGGTCCTTGAAAGGCACCGACAGGGCACTTTTGCTGTACTTGCGGCACCAGGCAGATCCCAGAGTGAAGGAGCATGCAGACCTCGTCTGCTCCACCTGACCGTAAAAATCTGGTTCTGAATACGTGTGTATTTTTGCAACACAGAGTTTTCCATTACCTGTTGACTGGGATCACATATACAGAGGAAGCTTTCTATATAATGCTGTTTTCGCTCACTGTAAATCCCACACGTTGCAGTCAAATTCTTACCAGCTAGGAGGGCCAGAGCAGTAAAACCCAGTAATACTGTTTCATCATTGTCGTGGTTTAGCCCCAGCCGGCAACTAAGCACCACGCAGCCGCTCGCTCACTCCCCCTCCTGCAGTGGGACGGGGAAGAGAATTGGGAAAAAACCCTCGTGGGTTGAGATAAACACGGTTTAATAGGACAGAAAGAAAGAAGGGAACAACAATGATAATACCAACAAAGGAATGTACAAGAACAAGTGATGCCCAATACAGCAATTGCTCACCACCCCGTGATCGACAGCCCGTCCCAGAGCAGCGATTTCCGCCCCCCGGCCAACTCCAGCTTATGTACTGGGCATGACGTCGTATGGTAGGGAATATCTCTTTGGCCAGTCTGGGTCAGCTGTCCTGGCCGTGTCCCCTCCCAGCTCCCCGTGCACCCCCAGCCTGCTCGCTGGCAGGCCAGCACAAGAAGCTGGACTGTCCTTGACTGCTCAGCAACAACCCAAAACATCAGCACATTATCAACATTTTCTCATCCCAAATCCAAAACACAGTCTCACACTAGCTTCTGTGAAGAAAACCAGCTCTATCCTGGCTGAAACCAGGACAATCATAAATCAACTTTATGAACTGTGCTACAAGTTATATAATTCTGGAAGCTTCTCTGTTTAGTGGAAAATGGCTGTTGAAATGTTCAGCTGTGGCATTGTCAAATTCCCTTTTCCACCTAAAACTTGACACAAGCTAATTTTTGCAGTGATCAGGGTTTCTTGCTTAATTTGAAAGAAAACCGCCAGGCATAAATTGTATTAGACAAATGGAAACGTAAACTTCAAAGTGTAACACACATAATAAATGTGTGTAAAAAAATGTGTGTAAAAAAACACTGATGTCGCAGTCAGCCTACAGTTCCTATTCGCATATTTGTAATCAAATGTGTGCAGGCGTCTGGCGTCGGTAGGTTGTCACGCAGTTGTAGTCAAAGAATGTGTGACCTCATTTTCAAAGAAAATGTAAAAGTACCCGTTCAAATTTCATTTTAAAGGACTCTTTCCACCCCTCTCTATACTTGCAATGTGTAAAACAAGATCGAAAGAGAATTATGCCTGCACAAGACAAATCTGATCCCAGCGTACATGGTATGTCCTCCATGCTTTTAATTTGTTACTGATTGATTCAGGAGTTTTTTAGGAAAAGAGAAGCTAAATGAACAAACCCATGGTGTCCTCTCGTTCGTGCTCGCAGGCTACTTTGGAGTAGACTGAGATGGCACCTCCCATTCAAACTTCAGATTACCGTCCACACCGAAGTTAAACATTTCTTGGTTTGGGTTTGATCCTGCAGTAGTTAGGAAGGTTCTCCAGGAGTATCTGGAGAAAGGTAGTTTAGCACATTATTTGTTCTTGGGTTTTTCATAACTATACCTGTGATTCTAGGAATTTGTCAGAACGAACTACGATGTTTATCAACTCACTGACGACGACAACAATGATGATGATTACAACCACAAATATTGTGACTACTACCAATAAAATATATCGATCCAGCACCACAGAACACCACAGTACAACAACATAATAAAAGATTTCGGTAGACTTCTCCGAGTCCTGGGAGGCAGGGTAGGATCTCCTGGCGTTCCTGGCATGGACCACATAGCCAAATGCAGGAGAGACACACAGCCTGCTCAGCCTAGTGCTGTGCCTGTCTCGACTTGGAGGAACTCGGAGCACTAACATAGGCAACTTATTTGTTCTATGTTTTGGAGCTATGGAAACACACTGTAATTTTTAAATATCTATATCATTAACACTTTTATATATGTTAAAAAAACTCTATGTAAAGTATAGACAGTCTGACTTTATAGGTAGATTTAGATTAGCTGCTAAAAATTATTAACGTCCAGAATAAATGTTAAAAAAGCTGCTATCATTTGTAAGGTTGTCATAATAATATAAAATAAGATTGGGAGATTAAAACACTCCCATTCATTTTATTCCTCGGTGTACTCTGAAGTCAACCAGCTTCTGGGTGTCTGGGATTTTAGAGAGATGTAAAAAAAAATAATTTATTTAAATTTTTTTTTTTATACAAAGTGAGCTCTAGCAGTGGAGTCTGCTCTGCTGGAATTACATATGTTACCATTTTCCATGCCTCGTTTTATCCATCACCCTTCAGACCAGTTTTGTATTATAATTTTTATTATAGTTTAGTCCGCATTAGTATCGCACCATCTAACCTGGAACAGTTCCAAAATTACATCTTTTTTTTAATTTTAGCAAGCACTGCTGCCACAGTAGTGATGCTGCTGCTAAAGGTCTCATTTATGAAGCATACTCGCTATGTCACATTTTTCTGGAGGAATATAGATCCATTTTTATCTCCACTTTCAGAGGAGAGATTATAACCTTGCTTTACCTCCCAAATAGAAAATGTCCAACGTCTTAACGCTATATTGACCATTAACATACAAATATAATCTCTTGTTAAAAAATTTATCTCGTCTGGTTAGGCAGTGAGTGCTGGCTAAGCCTACCCTAATGTGAGGCAGAAGGAGACAGGACCAAGCGACTGGGAACAGCTTTATTAGATAAGTATGAGAGAAGGGGTTAAGGGAATCTTAGCA
>NW_010520511.1:0-29937 GCF_000687285.1 Phaethon lepturus
GCGCGGGGCTGCGCGCCGGCGCCGGCCCCCGCTCCCCTCCCTGCCAAAACGCGCGGCCCGTGCGAATCTGTTGCATTTCCTCAATTGCTTGTTTAGTTAGAGATGCTGCCAACTTCCCGATGGTTCGTTTTCTGATTCTGGGAAAAGAAAAAAAAAAAAAAAAAAAAACCCCGCTTTTCCTTTTTTGACTTAAGAGGGAGAGAGAGAGAAGCGGAGGCTGGGGGCTGGTGGACTCATCGAGCTGTATGTACTGGACTTTTTCTCTTCCCTCTCCCCGTCCCGAAACCCTCCTCCTCTTCCTCTTCCTCCCTTCCGAGCCCGGGGTTTGCACCATCCCCTTCTCCGCTCCCAGCTTCTGCCTTGCAGAAACCCGCCGGGCTCCTGGGACAGATCCTGGGATCTCTGCAGAGCTGCTGCTCCGCCAGCTCCCCTGGCCCAGGCTGGAGGCTTTGGATTTGCTTCCTTTGCCTTAAATTGCTTTTAAAAAGATTTTTTTTTTTCTTTTTCCTGCCTTTTATTTCCCATTTCGCGTCCTATCCTTGCAGTTCTTGTGGCTACGACAAGGGATCCAACTGCAGAAAGAAAAGTAAACACGGAAATCTGTTCCCCTCGCTTTTATTTGCTTCGGGTTTTCTGTTGTTGGGCTTGTCTGAGTTTATTTTACTATTATTTCGATTTTTTTTCTTTTTTTTTTGAGAGCAGCACAGCTACCCTTTGCACCAGTTGTTTTTTTTTTTTTTGCAGCCCTGCAGGTTTTTACTGCTGCCTTTAATCCTGTTGCTTTTAAACCTGTACCTCTCTTATAGTTGATTTTTATCCCTAACCTTACCGTATTAGAATATGCTTGAAATATGTGGTGGGGGGAATTGCAAACCTTGGCATAAGCATAGCACACTTTAAAGAAAATTACAGTCTTTCTCCCCCAGCTCCCCTTCTCAACTACTTTTGTGTGGCCTGATATTTATCATTCATATCAGCGCTGACTTCAGACGTGTCTGCAGCAGGTCAGGAGCTGAAGACACTCAGGGCCCTATCCCAAACCTCCCGAAATCAGTGGAAGCTTTGGATCAGGCCCCACAGGAATAAATTAGAGGAAAATCCTGAGTACAGTGTGAAGGAAAATATATGTGGGTCAGAGAACGGTGCTTTGTTCAGCTGCAACAGGGAAAGGGCCGAGCAAAATCCAAACTGCTTTCTGATAGTCTTACGTCCATCAGTATGTAACAAGGGTGGAAATCTTAAATCATCTTCAAATTAGAGCCTGGTTTGGGAGTCAGTCCTAAGAGTTGGCCAAGCTTTATTTGCTGCACCAGGGAAAACGCGGCGTACTTCTCTTGAATCGGAAAGAGTTTCCCCCAGATTTGGGCAGTTGAGTGGGAGCTGGGCTGTGCCCAAAGTGCCCCCCTATACCTACATATGTGCGTACAAATATGTGCGCGTGCTTGTCAGCACTGATGCACGCCTGCCTACGAGTGTGTACGTAAAAGTGTTCCGGGGAAGGTACGCACACGCGTAGATGTCTGCAATGCTGCAGAAAACAGATGCAACAAGCAAAGAGCAGTTTAAGGCAAGCGCATATTTATTCTCGGTCTCTATTTTTAATGTTTTAAATTTTGGTTTATTCTCTATTTATTTCTCGGCTGCTCCGTGGGCACCTCTCTGCAAACGGCCACGTGCGTGCCTGGGTGCGTGAGCCGGGGCGTGGGGGCATGAGGGTCGGGGAAGACGAAAGCATGTCGCGACCACGCATCGGAGCGCAGGGATTCGTGCCTCCGAGTGGGTTTTTCACATTGCTTTGCAAGCGGGTCACGTCCCCAAGTTTTCTGCCTAACAGGAATGGGGGATTTCTACGAAGATAATAAATCTAAGCTACGGCATCAGCCGTGCACCCCACAGAAAACCAAGACTCGTACTTTAGGGGCCACGTGCATCTGCCCGTGAGACAGGGATGGGTTGAGACAACGCTACTCATTTCGAGTGTTGACATCTAGCAAGGCAATCAAAATATTTGTCCAGCCTTTGCTACAGGATTTTGTTATTCTTCCATCGAAACGATGGCTTTGTAAATCTCTTTTAAAGCTGTTAAAGCTAAGGAAAGGTTGCTAGCAGGAAAAAATGCCGGCTTGTGCGAGGTGTGGGCTCTCCATTAGGTGGCATTGCTACTTTGGCAGTGCAAGAGGGAGAAAGCGGCTTCGTGCACTGGTCAACCTCTACTGTATGTATTTGCGTTGCAATTGAAAGCGTATTTATCTTTTCAGCACTTGTTATACACTTACAGTACAATTTGCCTTATCAACACACGCTTTAATAATTTTATCGGGGAGGGTTCTGTATCAAGAATGAAAATCGATACTCCCTTGCCCTAAACGCTGCACGCTGGATCTGCTTTTCATGCCATGAGAGGCGTTATAAAAATAATTGGTTACTATACAGCACTTAAAAAACATAGCAATCAAACATAATGTATAACAGATTACACGCCACCCTTTCCTGTTTTCCAAAGGTTCAAACACCTGATAATTCAGCCCTTACCTTGCCGGGTAGCCACACACATTGGAAAATGAATTTAACACGCTTACAAACCATGGGTATGTTGTATCCTGCGCACAGATATGATGCCAATAAGAAAAAAGCGCTTTTTGACTGTAGATAGCACAAGTTGGTTTTGTTCTGAGAGACTGTAGATGCAATTTTAAATCCTAAAAAGAGTTTAAAAAATAATTAAATATAAATCAATTAAGAAAAATATTTTTTCTACTCACAGTAACGTTCTGTCCATGGGAGCTCTGCTTTTACGTCTCATGCCAGCATTTTTTTTTAATTTGAAAAAGTCCTTTAATTGTTAAAAAAAAATCTATTTTTTTTTGCAAAGACAGAGATCGTTTTAATCATAAAATAATTAGCTTAATTTAATTTACACTGGTGAAATCTCATTAACTAAATTAGAGCCAGTCCCTTATTTACAATGAGGTTAGCAAGAGCAGAATCAATCTCAAACTGTTTGCTTTTGTTTATTTTGTTTTGGTTTTTTCCCCTGACTTCTTGCTGTCATGTAATTTAAAGGGCAGACTTCACATTTATGCTCGTTTGGGAAAAATGTTCTAAAGAATTAAATCTGTATTTTAATCTCAAGCCACTGTGTTTAAAGAAGAAGTTTCCCTGAATGGCTTTAAAACATCCTGATTCACAAAGACTGAACTGTGTATTTTGTCAAAGTTATGACTGGTAGGCTGTATCGGAAATGTTAGCTTGAGAGATATATAGATAGATGTATATGATGAAATATCTACGCAGTCTAACAGCTAAATAGATTTTAAAGCATTTGTTTTGTTTTACCTAGAAAAAAAAAAAGGAATTTTATTTTAGACTATAAGATTTTCTTATAGTACAAATTTATTTTCACCTTTGTCTTCTTTACTCTCCCTTTCTTTCCCTGGATTAATTTGCTGGACTTCTTTTAATAACCCAGACTGCTTTCCTGTGCTCTCATGGGAGGGAATATTCTAGCTATTTTGACAACTGAAGTTTTCAAAAGGTGGGTTTTTTTTTTAATGTAGTGGGCACAGAACAGCACTTCTATTTGAATGTGTGAGTCAATGAAAATGAATAAAAACTTTCGTTCTAATACCTTAGATTTCTAGACTCCAGCAATAATAAATTGAGTGTTCATGTCCCAGATACACTTTCAAATGTAAGTTTTAAACACTTTACCTGTAACATCTGCAAGAGCCCAAGAACGTGAGTTAATACCAACATCTATATCGATGTATCTCAAGAAAAGTGGCTTTAACTCTTGGGAGCCCAAGGGGAACTTCCTAATCCAGTTCTGCACCCATTAAGCACATTGATGACCCAAATTTTGTTTGTTTAAAGGTCATTTTTGCCCCTTGCGGAGCCGGGGAGACGTAAAGTTCTGTGATGTGGCTCGTTCCAGCAATTCGTGTTGTATTATCTACAGTCGTAGAGAGGCAAACTAGTTTTTCCCCCTCGTACCAGGCTGCAGCTAAAAGCAGAAGGGCTGAAGCCGGGGAAGGGAGCGACCGTCAGCTGAAACAAAACCACCACAGCCCCGAGCGAAGTCTGATTTCCAAAAGGAGCAGTTAAAGTCGTAACAGTGGTTAATTCTGCAACGCTGAGGTTATCGGCATCTTCTGCACAAGGGCACAGGCACGTTACATTCCCATTTCAAGCTTTGTGTAACTTTTTCTTTCGTTCTTTTTCGTTTTTATTAAGGTGCGTTTATGGCGGGGGGGGTGTTTATTTTCTTCCGAAGCAACCTCTGTCGTTCATTTTTGGGGGAATTTTTGCCCTCTGCTCAGTGCAGTAATAATGATATCGTCATCCTGAGCTGAAACAAAGCAGGACTTCATTTTGGGGGCAGAGGGATATGATAATCAGGGAGAAATCAGAGACCAGATCTTAAACTAGGAGAAATTGGTGAATTTCCATGAAAAATCAATGAGGAGCTGGAGTGATTTTTTTTTTTCCCCCCGGGTGGAAGAAAACTGATATCAAAGTCAACAACCTTCGAACTTACCCTGGTCTTTGGAAATTTCAACATACATTACCTGCTCTTGACCTTTAGCAGGGCAGCAGAATAAGCAGCGCGCAAATACCGGGGGAACGGCGCGGCACCCAACACAGTTTCTCTTTCATACAGAAAAATCAGATGGAAAAAATCGAAATATATTTTTCTATAACAGCTTGTAGCGAGAATCACCCCCTTTTAAAAAACACATGCACAAATGATCGACGTGGTGGTAGGAATTAAAGCATTTTTGTGGCTTTTTCTAGCACGATAAGGCCCCGGGTTCGATTGCAGCTGAAACTCCTGGAAAGCTCAGCAGAACAAACAAACAAACAAAAAGGGGATGTGTAAGCTCTCAGGGGTCAGGTTACCCCTCTTGCCTATTCATCACCGAGTGCTGTCTCCTCTAGTAATTTTTAACTACATTTTAGGGTACTTGCACACTGCGAATTGCTTGGTTAGACTCCTCGTCATGAGAGAATCAAATATGCGCAGCGTTTAGGGGAGTAAAAGATCGTGGGATGAGGCTTGAGAGATTCAAATTGTGGTCTTGGGCAATGATGCAAGTCTAAAGAAATGCTTAAAAACTCCAGGAAAAGTTCTGCACAGTCCTAGTTAAAACAAAATTGTTGTAGTAGTAGTAGTAGTAGTAGTAGTAGTAGTAGTAGTAGTAGTAGTAGTAATACGAATGATGATGATAATAATAATGATGATAATAATGATGAGGATAATGATGATGATAATAATAATAATTAAAAAAAGCCACAGAAGGGCCAAACTCTGCTGTAAGTTACCCTAGTGAAAATTACATTGTAGTAGTGACTATACAGGCCAATTTTTAATAACCTGAAGACGGCTACTCTGTATTGTTGCCTTAACAGCACGGCAGTAGGAATAGATGCCCTTGCATAATCCTAGAGAAATACATATGGGTCTGCCTTTATTTAGGCTCTTGGTGCATCAGGGCTTTGGGGTGGCTGCCTTTCCCATCGCTACTGGCCCCTTTGAGGCATTTTCTTGCCTTATCCATGGTTTTGCTAAAAAGAGATATAAACCACAGACTGGCCGTGATGTTAACTTCACGTGCTGGCATCCACCTTCCCACCAGCCTCGGGAGGTGTTTCAATCCGAGCGCCTCCGAAGCAGAAATCCTGTCGCAGGCAAATCTCCGGGCTCCCACGTGCGGCCGGCACGAATATGGGGGGGGGAAGTATTAGCTGATGAATGAAAGCAAGGAAAGTATTTTTGCCCATGATTAAAAAAATAAATTGGTTTTAAAAGAACATATTATATTTATTCAGTTTTGAGTTTGGCTGAGGTTTGTTATAAAAATAGTGCCGTAATTTTTTAAGAAACATTTTCTGTTTGGATAGATTAACTGTACACGCAGGCACTTTAGCTTTTGATTCCTTTCAGTAATATAGTAATATTCATTGCTGGCATCAAAAGCTGCTCTTAATATAAACAGTTTGGGAAATCTTCCATGCCAGGCAGATAAAATCTCTTCGAATTGTGGGGCGGCGATGAGCACGGTCAGAGCACGGGATCCCGCTCCGCCCTCGGGTCCCGGAGCCGAAGAGGCATCGCCTGCAGAGCACGTCTTCCCCAGCGCCCGCTACCAACGCCCGGCCCAAAGCTCGCGCCGGCGTCACGGCGATGTGCGGTCGTCCCTCTCCCCCCGTGCTTTTACGTCCGGGCCAGCACCCTACAGCACCCAGCAGGACCCTGGAGCACCCTTCCCAGCCCACCTTGCCTCCTCAGCTTCCCTCAAGCTCTCGGTGAACTTTTTTGCCTCCCATGAAGTATGGGAAGAGCCCGGCGGACGCGGCGGTGCCGAGGAGCGGGCAGAAGGGATGCTCTCCCCCTCCGCCCCGAGCTTGCCCTCAGAATAGCTCGTTGCACCTATTGCCTTTAATCTCCGTGCTCGCGGGTTATTTGCAGCTCAGCAATAATTCCTCTGAAGGCCTGGGAAGCGTATTTATAGCCAATAGTTACCTTCTGTCATTTCGTGTCTCTTAAATCGGGGCAAGATTCATCTGAGTTAAATTTTCAGAGTTCACTGAAAATCCCCATTTCCCTAAGCTGAGGCTGCGACCCCGAACACCCGTGCTGCCGCTAACCGTCAGACCAGAGCCAGCAGAAGCCAGAATTAAAAAAAAGGAGGGGAAAAAAAAAGCAAAATACTGAGAGAAACAAATATTCCTCTCCATTTTCTGTGTCTGCGGGTCGTTGGGGAGGTGGCCACCCTGGGAGCTGGATGGGTCCAACTTGCCCGTGCCCTCCGCACGGATCCAGCCGCAGAGCTCTTCCCAGTCCCAGCACGCTTGAACGTACGGGACAGGTACTGGTCCAGCTTCTGCTTGTAATCGCTGCTGCCTTGCAACGCTCTTCTGTAAATCCTGCAGCGTTTCTGAGCTGTTCATTTCAGTCCTTTGTAAAAGTTGTGTTTGGGGAGTTTTCCATTTTTGCAGTGTTTTCGCTTCAGCGCGTACGCAGACGCGCTGCCAACACAACCGTGAACGCACCCAAAACCTGAATGTTCAATTAAGCAGCTCACTGCTCTTTTGACATTTTAATTTCATATTCTTTTTTTTTCCTTTTTTTTTTTTTTTAAAGAGAATTAGTGGTAACTTTATCTTTCATCAGATTCCAGGATTTTGTGTAATTCAATTATACCTATCTAAGTTCTTTTCTTCTTTCTTTGCCTTTCCTGAAGTGACAAATAAGATTGTAGATCTGTTTCTGAGAAAATTCAGATCACCCTGGAATTATCTGCATTTTTGGTTGTTTGCGTGTGCCCAATAGTATCTCTTACACTTCTTCAAAACCAGAAAGTTCTGAACTGTTGTTTGTTACATATTATTATTAAACCGTTTAAATGATGTTCCGTCTTCAGAGATCGGTAATTCGTTACAGCAGCGACGGTGATGATAACAGAAAAAAAAATTGGGAAGCACCACGTCTTTGCAATAGCCTTTCTCGCCATGCTCTCTGTCAGCTTGCATCCCCTTCTCCTCATTTCTGAGATGGAAATAACCTTGGGACAGGCAGAAATGTGTGTTTCTCATAAGAACGCGCAACGGGAAAGCCTTTCTTTAAATCGAAAGCAGTTGGCTTCCGCAAGAGCCCTGAGGCAGAAACTCGCCTGCTGAGGGTGTATGTCAGCCCTTCCACCTGCCCGCAGGCGTAATCCCCCGGGGTTAACGGCAAACCCAAAGTCCTTATTTTTAATACTGCTCTAATCTGAGACCCGCCGCAAAGCTGTGCGCGCTCCTGCGGGGTCTGGCCGGTGCGGGACCAGGCTGGGTTTTCCCGGAGGCTGGAGGGAGCTGCCGCTGGCCCTGGTATGGCTGATGAGGGTATTGTCCCCAGCGAGCACCTAACCTCGGGAGCCGGTCTCTGCGGGGACGCTGGGCTGGGGCTTGCCCAGGGCGACTCTCCAGGACCTGCCTTAGGCTTTTTTAGGTGATGTGCCCAGCCTGCTTCCTCCGACAACCTCTCGTCCGCCATGCACGTCGCAAGGGCGGTGCGGTAGGGATTTCTGGCATTGCGGCGCTGCCTACACACGGGCTGGCGATGCCCGTCGGACAGGCCACCATGGCTGCTCCTCGTTGGAAAGGAGTTTCACCGGTTTTCCTTCTGAGACGTATTTTGTCAGCCAGCTACTGAACTGCGATTCGCTTGCCCTGCGCAGCTCGCTCTTCCCCAGGTAGACGGCGGGTCCGTACGTGCTCCGAGGGAACAACGGGGGCATCGCCCCTTCGTCGTGCTCCGGCAACCCTCCGCACCCGCGTGCTGTCTTGGCATTTAAGGGTGATGCAGCCTGGCAGCCCTGTGAAAACAGACGCTGTTGGTGTTACGCAGCCTTGCTCAAAAGTTATCAAAGCCAAGGACGGGCGTCAGTGCGCATGGCTGGGCGCGCCGGGAACGCGGGCTTCCGCAGCCCGCGTGCCCCGCGCAGGTGGGTCGGTATGTGGAAAGGTCACACCTATCAACTTCTTAGGCCTCTAGTGTGAAAGATAAAGCCATCTGGTCACCATTTGACAGCTTAAGTTGTAATTACACCATTTGGCCTATGAATTGCTGTGAGCCACTGTTTGAAGCTGCCGTGATTCAGCTATTCCAGCGCCGAGATAGGGATCGGGTCACTCCCCAGAAGCCAAGTTACTGGAATTGATCTCGCTTCATCTCCTTGGCCAGCTTTTTACCTTCCAAAATTTATCTCCGCAGATCCTTCGTTATGATTGTGAACTTGGCAGCAGTTATTTAGCATAAATAATCACAGCCCCCAATAACCAGTAACACCTGCCGGCCCATTACCCGGAACAGGAGGAGAAGACGGGCATCTCCAGTGAAATTCCACCGCGGCAATATGGAAGTGTTTAAAGGAAGACCTGCACTGCTCAGGGTAGCAGAGATCTGAACCTTTAAATTACAGCCATTCCCGGCCTGACGATAAGTAAATAAACAATTCACAGCTGCATGGGCTAAACACAGAAACACATCTATCTCTTCCAGGCGTGATTGCTGAACAAGTAATTAAGTGCGAAATGTGAGCCCTCAATGTCAGTGTGAGATGATAAAGGTCTCCAGTTGTAAATTAACTGAACTCTGGCGAGCCCTTGATATTAACCCTTCAGGAGCCCTTGGGTGGCAATGGGTGCGTTAGCATGACTCCGGTGCAATTTGCATGCAATTATTCCTGACATTTGCCCCTGGGAATATGGAGATGTTATTTTAACAAATTAAAAAAACAAGCGAGGGAGTTGCTTTCCCTTTTCTCTCTGAGCCAGCACAGGGCACCCCATAAGACGGGAGATGTGGTCCCAGTTCATGGCTCTGCCACGCTCGTCCATCACATTGCCCCACGGCAGTCTTCCTCCTGGCGATAGCAGAGGTGCCACAAAACCAAAATGCGTTAAAGACTGTGAGCTGCTCAAGCGCTGAGGTAAAGAGGACTGCTAACTCAGATGGGCAGATCCCCATCAATGCCCCAAAATGCGTACACCACGATCCACCTTGAGGATAAGGGTCTAGTGAATGACCATAAATTGAAATAACCACTTGTTAAGTAATTCATTAAACAGGTTGTGGGTTCGGGGGTTTTTTGTTTGTTTGGTTTGGTTTGGTTTTCCTTTTTTTTTTTTTTTCATGAATGAACTAGTTGAAAGGGAGCTTACTTGTGATTTTACTTTGCATGGTATTTGATGGTTTGTCTTAAGGGCTCAGCTCCTGTAGTCATATGACTATACTCGGCGTTCATTTTCAGATGCGTATCTCCAATTCTTTTAACTCGTAATGAAAGCTTTGACAATGTGCGTCGAATGTCCAGTTTTCAATCCAAGGGACTGGAAACTACAAGGTAAATAAAACTAATTCAAAGTAGATTTTTTTAAACTCATAATTTTTAAGCCATGCAATAATTTCTGAGGCCTGAATACTAACTTTGAAACTTCTGGGTTTGACTGTACTTAATGAACTTTTGCTCATTAAATGATTCATGAGCTTAGAGGATCTATTTGACGCTGGGGCTGGACTGGACTCAAAGCCCTGACTGTGAAGCAAAGTGTAACTGTGCTGCTGGAGGCACAGATCTGTAGATCTGGACCTTGGAATACCCAGACCCCAAAAGCCCATGGACCATATGGGATATTGCATATATCTGCTGGCTCCTTGCGAACTGGTAAACGCGTGAGGTGAGTCCAGTTTTGCTCTCTCCACCAGCCAGTTTGCACGGGTGATTAGCAGAGCCCTGTCCCTGCCTCTGGCCTCAACACTTTTGGTTTGGGCGAGCTCAGTCTAGTCACGCTGTGACACAGGAGAAGAAGGGGAGCAGAGGGAAATTTATGGCCCTGTTTGGTGAGGTGAAGTTGAATTCCAGGCAAGACCTCTAGAAATAATATTTCAACCCTGGGCCAAAGAGATGACTTCTCATGTGGAGACAGCATTGCAAGTCATAGCGACTGCAGAGGAGAAGGACAGGAGACAGACAGGAGTCTGGGCAGGAGAGAGCATGCAGTCCCACCTCAGCCTCCAAATGCAGACAGAGGAACTCAAAACCACGACTGCAGTTATGCTGTCGTCCATTTTGGGCTCCAGACAACTTAGGACCAAGGTAAGAAGTCAACAAATGCAATGCAACAGAGCTAAATAGGCTGGGTTTATGCAAAAGATAATCTTTTATCTACTGGGCTTAGCACAGAAGTGACCCTGCTGGCATTCGGCGTGATATATCCCAAGCTAAACAGAGAAATTAAGAGGTTATGTTATTGTACATATGAGCCTGTTATGCGTGTTTTAACTCTTGGACAAAGCTTGCTGACCTTGGCTTTTGTGCGGCAAGTATTCAATCCTTTTATCTAAAATCCCCTCATGTCTCTATCGTCTTTCCTAACAGTCTCCACAGGTGAGTAGAAAGCAGCAGGAGATGTTGAAATGAGGCTCTCGTGCAGCTGCAAGTAGGTAAAGACAGGGCAAATAATTCAATCACTTTTTCAAGGGAGTTTAGTGAATCTATGATGGGGATTATTTGACCTAGTACCTGCCATAGAAGGACATATATCAGGTGATTCGAGGTCCCTTCCAGTCCTGCTTTCCTCTGACCATAGATGAAGAAACAAGCAGCTCAGATGTGTCTTGCTGCCTGTCTTGGTACCCTAGAGATAGACGGAGCCCATACCTACACAAAGAGGGCATCTTCCTAAGGTCATTCTCCTTAAATGGGTCTACTTTCCCTGCCTTAGCTTCACTAGCATGCCACCCTTTCGTTACTCCATCACGCCTGGGCATCACTTTTCAGCCTCAGCCCGGGAATCACACGCAGCCCACTCCATAGTAAATTTTTATGGGGGCTAAATGTATTCTTGGGTTCACTGGGGGAGGGAGGAAAGCAGGGAGTGGGTAACAGCAGGGAGATGGCACTTGAGCTTCTTTCTTGCTGAAGCACGTGGTTTGTTTGGGGCTGGGCTCTTTATTCCTTCAGATTTTACTCGCGGGCTCTTTTTCTTTTCCCGTTCTGAAGCAAGAGGCTTATCTTTCCCAGATTTACTTGAAGCCACTGCAAGAGCTGTGCTGGAAGGGCTGCAGCAGGAGTCTGTATCGCAGCTCAGGAAGTCAGACGCCGCGTCCCCGGTGCACCTCGGCAGCTGGGCACGCTCCAGCCCAGCCAGGCTGCTGCCACCGAGCCGCGGTGGCCCCGCCGAGCCAGCTCCTGGGGGCACATCACCAGGGGTGCGAACGGCGTCGCGTAGCCGAACTAGGGATCTCCGATGAACCAGAAGAACTTTATCTTTCCCCTCTCCCAAAGTGTCTATATAAAAAATGCTCCATTTGACACAGAAGGTGTTTTTCAGAGCTGAAGCCACGTAGAAGCACAGATCATCAATTTTAGGTCCTACTTCCAGTGAGGGGCCCTGGGAACTGGGCAGGGAGACAGCCAACTTCCAAAAACCAAGCTGTGAGGGAGCAAGAACACTCCTAAAATGTCGCTTCTAAAAGGGAGCCTCCCTTTTGGGTTTCAAATGCTATCTTTGTTACCACCCTCGGTAACCTCTCTAGCAAAGAGCTGAATGTTATTAGAAAAGAGCTGAGTATGGGTGGGAAGACAAGAAAACAAAAGGAAATGGAAGTGCTAGAAATTGATTTTCCACTTGAATCTATTCTTTTTTCTTCTTATTTTTTTAATAAGACACTTTATGAAGTTTATTGCACTGCTTTCTATTTTCTTTTAGGGTGTGTTATCTTTTGTGACTTAGTTTAGACTAAAATAAACCTCGGTTACTAATTAAGGATAGAAATGGAAATCCAAAGATTTGCTTCTCATCAATGCCAAGCGGTAAATCCTTTAATGCTCTGGGATTTTGCTCTATAGCTCTAAATTTCCCATTGGTATTTAGTAATCTGCTGATTGCATTTACTTTAATTCTTTGGTCTTCAGAGTTTTCATGTTAAGGCACTCATTTACAGTAGCTCTGCATGTTAAGGGCGACGAGTTAAAACCTATAGGGTTTTTTAAATTAAATTCCAGCTTTGTTTTTTCTATTGAGTTCCAAACTACTGTGTTATATCATACTAATAAGAGTTGTACGCTGGCCGGACAAATGGCAATGTACTGCAGTGTCCTATGGGAGCCATGACATCATTTTCAATTTGTTTATCTGAATGCCTTCAAAATAGAAGGGTGAGTGGTGAGCAACTGAATTGCATTTTCACTCTAACCCACCTCTTCTTGCTCTGACGTTATGGGAACAGTGTCACTGTGCAGCTTACACCCACTGGCTACTCCCTGGAGGCCTCAGATGCACCCATCTCCGTCACCTCGAAAGGGAATGTAGGTGCTTAGTGACCCATAAGCCCCTCTTCCCCGTCCTAAGAGCTAAGCAGTAGTAGTTGAGTAGGAGAGGACGCCGCTTCCTTTAATGCATGTCGCTCAATGTTTCCCTGCAGGCTTACAGGCACCAAGAAAATCTTCCAGGCAGTTCGTGATAGCATCTCACAAGCTTCTTGACACTGGGATCAACAAGAATAGAAATTGGTGACATTATTTGGAGCGGTTTAGATACCTTTGGCCATGGTCAGACTGCACTAGTTCAAGAAGAATTTGATTTTTTTTTTCCCTTTAATTTCCTCATTCCAGCTTAGACTGAAAAATAAGTTCGGTTCTCATGGGAGCTGAAGAAAGGCCTCCTGATGGAGCTGGTCTAACCTTTGCTGTGGGCACTTCTTTGCTTATGGAATTAGGACTGGAGGCAGGAATCTTAGAATTGGAGAGAGACCGACGTTTTCCATTGTATTCATATGCTTCCGAGTAAATAATTCACATACAGAGAATCTCAGATAACCAATTATTAAATCATTAGGTGCTTTTCAAATTTAACCCAAACTTTTAACATTTTCTGAAACCGTGTCCATCTCTGCCCCAGAAAAGATAATCTAGGCATCAAGTCTTTAACACATCTGTATCACTCAGCCAGTTGAAGCATTTTATTTTCCCTGGCTAAACATCTAGCCATTCCGTCCACTCTCGTTTTGAAATGAGCACTCTTTCAAAAGCAATGGCAATACCATTCTTCACAATGCCATTTTTGTCATCTACCTACTTACTGCACTTACTCCAGAGAATCATTCACGCACTAAAACTTGTATGTGCACCCTCTCACTTCTAACAAGAGTACACATTTAACTGATCCCTGCTCAATCCAACATCTCGTGTAAGCATCTCCCCTCATCCCCCAGCCAGGATGCACTGATGTTCTTTTAAGCTTTGGCTGTCAGAATCATAGAATCATAGCATAGTTTGGGTAGGAAGGGAAGGGTTTAGAGGTCATCTATGAGCAGGGACATCTTCAACATGATCAGGTTGCCCAGAGCCCCGTCCAACCTGACCTGGGATGTTTCCAGGGATGGGGCATCTACCACCTCTCTGGGCAACCTCTGCCCGTGTTTTACCACCCTCATAGCGAAAAATGTCTTCCTTAGATCTAGTCTAAATCTACCCTCTGGGTAGGTTTAAACTCTGGTAATCTGTGTTGTTTAACTCTTTCTAGCAATTTGGGTAAACTAGGTTTGAAGAAGAGATCTAAAGCTGTATTTTCTGAGTGATTTGGGAAAACAAAATCACGTCATCAGCCTAGGCAGCTTTCTGTAAAACCAGTGCCATAACCTCCTGGGCACCTGAAACAGTTGACTTGACAGTAGAAGTGAGTGAGGACAAAAGGCTCCAGCTCCCTGCAATGGGATAACATAACTGCATGAGGAAGACCTGTTTACATCACCGAGATAACCTGTTTCTTTAAAAATAGCAAGGTCAGGGAGGCAATAAAGCTGTCAGCATGGCAATCACGGCAGTGCTTGTGTTCCACCAGCCAGAGGGCGGTGGGGATGCTCACCGGGCTGGGGACCAGGAGGGTGGGGAATTCACAACCATGATGTCCACGTTTGGGTAAACAAACTTGTGGCAATATCGGAGTGCTATTGTCTGCTGAACAGCTCTATTTGTGCCAATGATATTTCCAGGTTAGCTCCTCCTAGGCCTATAAAAATCTTCTTTTTATTCTTTTTGCTGATTTTTTTTCTTTTTTTTTCTCAGTGCAATGATAGATGGAGTGCCCATAAAACCGCACAGCACCATGTACGAAATCCCCAAGCCCCCGAGCCAGGTGTGGAGCAACTGGTCACCGAGCAGGCTTCCACCCAGTCCCAGGTTTGGCTCGTGTGTGTCTATTTTCTGGTCACTGGGATGCTTCACTGTTTGTTCACTGTGTAAATGAGCATCTGACTGTGGGAATATTTCACACTGAAGCCCAGGCCAAGAATGGGAAACCATCAAATCGATTCAGCTAAGCCGCCTCATGAGTTACTCGCACAGTCCAGGTGGGAGTACAGCCCAATATTTTTATGGTGTTAAGTGTATGCATTCTCAAAAAAGGAAGACTGTGTAGGGTTCACATCCTGTTGGTGCATCAGATACGTTTCAGCTACTGCTGTCTTCCTTTGGATAGCATTTCCCTTGGCTGAGTCTGCAGTTTAGCTGTCCTTGGACAATGTGTCATAGTGATGCAACTGATTTGGGGGCAACTTTTGGACACAAGTGTTTTGGGCCAAACGGTACAGTACTGATACTGATTGTATGTGTGCAAAGCAGTGTCTGGGAATAAAACATTTCTTAGTATATCCAAAGTGAAACATAGACTTGTGCCATGGATACCACATAGCATGGCTTTGTCTCTTAAGCTAGGCAAGACATCAAGTCTTCACCAAATTTGGGGGAAATTTTGGACTTTTGAGATATTTCCCAGCTTAAAATGCTGAGAAAAGGCCAGTGATTGAGTTCAGAGATGAGAAAGGCCCAAAAGAGGCGTTAGCCTCATGTAAGCTAAACCCTGTTACAGTTAGAGCAGCTGCCATTGCCTTGCACAGCTTTTCCCTTCCTTTGGTGGTGGTTCAGCCTTGTATTCAGAATAACTCACGGCAGGCATAATCTACAATTCCTGACAATTACACCCATCGTCTCCCATCCTGTCCAAAATCAAATGGATGAAAGAAATCCACTTGAAAATGGAGCTTCAAATCCAAATTTCCATCACTGTTAAAGAGGGTTAGAGAAGGGATGTGATTCTGAGCAACTGGATGGAATAAAATTGTGGTTGACCAGAAAATTTAGTTGCAACTTGAACAAAACTTTGAAAGAGTTTTTTTACATACATTTGTTACTTTGCATAATATTTTTTTGTGCCATGACCTTTACTGATTTTGATGGGGACCATAAACAGAAATACTGTGAGACAAGGCTATTTCCATGGACTATTTTTGCTCTGTACTGGGGAAGGGGAGGGGGAAGAAAAGAAAATCTGTTCTTGTAGAATTTCCAGCTCAAAGAGAAATCAGAAAAAAACATTTGTGAGTGCTTTTCTAAATGGAATAGTTCATCTGAAGCTTGCCCGTCACCAGGTCCTAATTACCTGTTCATGTTACAGCTCATTACATCGATTCTCCATAGGTGAGGCGGATTTCTAAGGCAAGGAAGGAATTTAAAGAGAATGATTTTTCAGTTTGCGTTCTATTTACAGACTGTGGTATGTCAATTTGAAGAAAAGCCAGAATCTGAAACTGAAACACCAGTGTTTTCTCCTTGCTATAATTAGAATCTTTCAAGACAAGATTCCAATGTTTGAAGGTGTTCACTGCAAGGTTTTGGTCCTTTCCCATCAAGTTTTCAGTGCTGATGCATAAAGCATTAAACTTGATGTTGGCCGCCTTCTTCTTCCATTGAACTCAACAGGGATTTTATTCTTTGATTTCAGGCAGAGCACAACCAGGCCAATGCTAAACACTTTTGGCTGTCCAAAAGACAGTGTGGTCCAGATAACTTGCTGTGGATCTGCAGGCTATGCTTTGCAGGTATTACTGGCCTTTCTTGAGTCATCAGTAAACTGCAGTCTTGACCAAAAACATGAATTTCTCTCTCGGTTGAACAAACTAGCAATGGTGATCTGAAACACTACTGTTATTTGGTCTTCTCCGGAGCAACCCTGCTTGGGAAGGAAGTTGAGTGCTGTTAATTTTTGTGATGATAAAAAAATCTTTTAATGAAGGGACGGGTTTGGCCTGCAACTCCTTTGCCTCAGGGACCGGGCGTGAAGTGAAGTAGCTCATCATCCGTGGGTTTGCCATGCTATCTGTAAGGGCGTGAGAAGAATTGTGTTTGTACATCTGCCAAGCCGTTCCCTGCTGGTCTTTAAGAAACCAAGTTGCAAAAAGCTCTTTCCTACAGAGCGTTGCAAGGACTGTCTTGAATTTGGCTTCAGGAAAAGGTTCAATTTATTTTTTTATCTGGGTTGCTTCTATTAAAAAAAAAAAAATTATATGCATGTATTGCATGGGGCAGAGGACGTACATCACCTACAGTGATGATGATGGGGGCAGCAATTACTATGTGCTAGAGCAACAAGTCATCATTATTTTAAATCTATTCTTTCATCCAATGCAACACTAATATCTTCTGGACAATGGATTTTGGAAATGTTGAAATGTTTGCTTTACAAAACAGACATAAAATTTCTCCTTCAAGGTGCTAAATTTGTGCTGAGCTGGTCCAAAACACGACTGCATCTGGCTATGTCTTGTGTCTGCTACTAAAAAAATGTCCTAAATTCCAGACAACCTCTGGGGCTTTGAAATAAAACTCATTAATCCTGCATTTGAATTTAATATTTGAAATTTTATCCTAATCTTTTTTTCTTCCACATGAATTAACTTTAGAAAACTTGGAAAGGAACACAAGGGTGGTTTTTTTTCTTGGTTTTTGGTGTTTTTTTTTTTGAGAGAGAGAACATTCTTAACAAAGGGTATAAAATTAAACTAGATTTGACCTCTGCCTTTAGCAGATTTTCCACCTGGTCTGTGCAGGAAATCAACTTCTATATAGCAGCTCTTTCATAAGGAATAACATACATGAGTCTGTAAGTGACAGTTTTTCTTGGGTGGACAACAATGTTAGTTACTTTTTATGATTAATTGATAAATGTTTTGATATGGTGCCTGGGCTCTGAGTCAAAAATCACTCTAGTTAGATGATCCAACACTTGGGAAGCTGAGCCAATTACAGCTCAGGCACAGTGAAAACAGTTTTAAAATATTTGAGCCTAAAAATGTGCATAGTTGTTAAGGAATCTTACACGTGGGTGTATGGTGGTATCCTGAATTACAACTACTTGGTGGGCCAATTTCTTAAGGAATGCAGAGATGTGCAGGGATTTGAGACTCTTGCATCTGTATTTCAAAAGACTTGGGAAAACAGAAGAACCACATGGACTCTTGTGGCTGGGCACGTGCTGAGGAAAACCAGACCATGGGCCAAAATGTACTTTCAGTCCCTTGGGTTACACAAATCCCTTTGCTTTTTTGCGAAGGTTTTAGGTTTCGAGTCTCCTTCCCGTGACTCCTAACCTGCTCCTCTGTGCTTGCTCTTTTCTTTTTCAGGCTCCAGAACTTACTTTCTACGTCAGATTTCTGCCAATCCTACCTTGTCCTCAGCTTTGCACCCTGACTCTAAGCCCCGATGTCTTTCTAAATGAACCACGAGAAGTAGGACTTCACCATGGCTGTGGCTGTAGATCAGGTTACCACTACCAGCGGGATAGCCTGGACTCAGAGGCTGTGGGTGCAGCCCAGCATCCTTGCAAACCTACATTAGACACAGCTGCTTCTTGTAATGGAGGTCCTCTAGAAGAATGATCTGCCTTGCAATTAAAAGTTACTTTCTCAGATTATTAGGGGAAAGAAAAAACACTGTATTTTTCTTTCCACAGGTTAAGTGAATACAGAGGCCTTTTTGGAGTAGGATTTTGGGGTCATCAACTCAACGACCATTTGGAAAATTCCTTATTGCAGGTTGCTAATGACTTTGTGTGTGACACACTGCCAGCTGTTCTCAACAAAGTCGGTGGAAACAGAACATCTGTCTTCTTTTCTGGTGCCCCAGCCTTTAGTACCTAAAACGTTACATGGAGGTTTTGAGGGATGCATGCCTGGATTCAGTGCTATCACAGATCTGGAAACTGTGAGGCAAGCTCTGAACTTCAGAAATCTTGGTGGCTATTAGCTGCTCATCATAGACCTCTGCATTTTTCATGCAAGGATCTAATCCTAACCCCAAACATCTCATTGGCTTCAACAGGGTTTTATTCCAAGGTCAAGACCAGGTGTCACTTTAGAAAAATTAATATCTAATGGATATAGCTTCTCCTGGAGGTTATTTTACATCACGAAGTCCATCAGCCCCTGAAAGGCTTAGATTGGTCATCTATTGAAGATGTTCAAAGAGACTTAGATCTAGGTATTACTCCAACTTCTTCTGACCCTTGGCTCTTGATATACTGCTGTGTCTACAGAAGGAGGTGAGGAGAGCTGAAGAGTATCTTTTCAAATTGAAGAGCATCTTTCTTATCCTTGTTTTACAGCAAAGATCCATAAAGAAGGATGTTTCTTCCAGTCTGCTACGTGGTTAAAAATGCCACTTTTCCAGTAATTCTCTCATTTCAGGTACCATTTGAATGGCATGATATCCCCTTCCCACCTTTCCTCCATCCCTGACAGTGTTTTGATCCTGGCTGCTGGATCTAAACACACTCCTGCTTTCACTTTATTTAACACCAGAGGATTTCATTGTTGCTGATATGAAAGGAAAATTTCTAACAGCATACTGTAAGCTTTACTGCTCGTGACTTCTTAATCATGCGTATTTTATTTCATGTTAAGCTAGCAACTGAACTCTTCTAATAAACAGAGTAAAATCTAATTAGGCTACTGGAGGGGAACAGAAGAATTTATACTCCTCCAGACACAGAGACATGAGGAATTCTTCCTCAAACATACACACAGGCTTCCTGGCAGCCGTCTCATTTAAAGAGTGGCTAATGATCATACTAATTTGCACTTAGCTGATACTGTTAGGAGTTCCTTGCAGATGGAAAATATACTTCTTTCATGAGATCATATGGGCTAGCATGGCCTTGTGGATTGTGCACAGAGAAACAGAAATCCCAATTTCTAATCCCATGGCTCACACTACTTGCTGTGTGGTCTCTCTTTTTCAGTTTCTCCATGCGCAATCTTACTTATCCGGCTCATTCATGGGATTGTGATGATTATTCAGTCATTTGGCTGTAATATGTTTCAAAAGCAGAAGGCACAATTAAAGCTGAAGTACTATGATTAGAGACTCAACGGCACCTCCAAAATATATGTATAAGAGATTGACATCAAAGATTAATTTGACTGGTTTCTTGTCTTCATTGGGCTCGTAAGTAGTTCAAGTATTGCTGGCGAGAGATCTCAGAAAGCAGCAAAGCTGTGCCCCATTCAGAGCCAGGAGAAGTCAACCCCCATGCAACAGGGCACATCTTCCCACACAGAGGCCGTATAACTGGACTACAGCCAACATGTCAGGGCTATCTCCATGTACACAACATTTCCTGGCCTACAGACCCATGGTCCATCCAAAGAGGTGATGTCGTCTCAAGTTGTTACCCCTTACAACCAAAAGCAGCTCACCCAGCCAGTGGGTTCAAACTTGGGGTCTCCACTGACTTGGACTGGGATTGAGTACACAAGGGGCAGAGAGTCCCTCAGCAAATTTCCTCACAGCTCCCGGCAAAGGACAGCCCAGATGTCCCACAGCAGCCTCAGCTGTCCAGAGAGCCTCGGCACCAGGAACGGTGAGATACATGGCCAGAATTGGTTGTACAAATGTGGACACCATGGACGCAACAGGTAAACCCAAGGCGTGCAACCCTCCCTGGGAATCAGTGCTCAAGGCTTTTCCCTGAGCCTGCATATTTTCCAGTAGCCTTTCTTCAGCTGGAAAGCTGTCGTCTCCTTCTCCAAAATTGTTTAGCTCTTCCTACGATGTTTGTCAGGGTTGTTCCTATAAAACGATTAGTCATTTCTTGGGTTTGAATGAAGTGCAGGGAGAAAATATAAAAGTAAACGTTAAAATAAGACTGGAATAAAAGCTGATGTTTATTTATAAGTAAATAGGGCCTGACCCAGCCCCTAGCATCCTCAGGAGACAACTTTCTATCAACTGCAATAGGGCAGGGTGCCAACCAGCTCTGGCCCCTGGAAACGTAACTAGTTCGGGAAGGATTTGGGTCCCGCTGAGCATAGGTTTGTTCAGGGAAGGGTGTAGCCCCAGGAGTGGGAGAAGACCTGCCTTCTCCTATTTCAGATTTTAAAAAATCGTCACACACACACAAAAAAAACCCAACCCCCAAAAAACAGCAACCCTGCAGTGGGCTGAAGCCGGTGTATCTTTTTATAATACAATGAGGTTTTGTGAAATGGAATCGCTGGACTGAAACCTGGAGTCATTGCTCAGTTTTGACTTGTACTTTATTCAGGCAAAACTCCAGTTGATGTGAGAGAGCATTGGGTCATATTAGGATTTGGCCCACAAGGGTGGAGGAGAGCCAAGCTCAGAATGTCACATAAACATATTAGCTAGAGACTTGGCTTTCTCCGAGATCCCAGGCATGGAAGAGGGCCGTGATCTAGTCTTCTGTGAGGCATATAAGGAGGTTAAATTTGTCCTGCACAGAGCATTAAGAGAACAGGACCCAAACATCTGTACAAGCATCTGTATCATCTCTTCCTCCTCCCAGAGATGTCTGGCATATAGTCCTTTTTGTGTGACAGGTAGAAACCAAGCTAAAAACTGCTTAACCTGTTGCGTGTGGGTGAAAAAAAAATTGAAAAATCAGACCATGGGTTGTTCATGCTGCAGTCGAAAGCGTGTTCTTTCTGGTGATGAGGTATGAAGAGGGCATATTGTTCATTTAAACCACACTCTATAGTTTTTACAGCAGCAAAGTATTTTTGAAAGTTTACAGCTGTAGTAGAAATTCCCTGGAGCTTAACCGTCAGATTTCTGCCAATCAGAAAGCTGAAGGCACTCTGGTTTGGGCTCCAAAAGTGACATTTTAGTGTTACACGTCTTAAATGTGGAGCAGTTTTGAGAGAGCATCCTGACAGGTTTTGAACTCCGAAGAAATTATTTTCTGGTGCCAAGCTACACAGTCTGGGAAACGCTGCGCGCTGCACACTGCACGCCACACTCGCTCACTGTACCTCTGCCAGAAACCAAAATATATATAAAAAAAAAGTATAAGAAATATGGCCCGGGACTAAGGTTTGCGGGTGCATTTCAAGTAGGAGCTCTCTCTAACATTTAATGTATTAACTGCTCTCACAGCCATAAGAAGTTGGTATAGGATGAGGTCCATGTACATGTATATCATGTAGCGACAGCATGGAGAAAGGGAGAGGAAGGGCAGGAAAAAGATCACCTCGGATTGACCAAAAACCATCTACAGTATGGAGGAAATGGTAAAACTTGGGCCATTTCTCTGTAACTTCGTTAACTTAATGAGTTTAAAAGTGACTTTGCAGTGGTTTCTGAAAGGGAAAACATGGGTATCTGAGAAGGTGTAGATGCTAAGGCGTTGATGTCGGACCCATACTTCAGGGAGCAGGAATACATCAACATGTCATGACTGTCTCCACAAAATGGTCAAAAGGAGGAGATTGAAGGGAGTTTAGAGTTGCTTCTTTCCAAAAAAAGAATGTTTACGAGATGGAAAAAAAGACATTCGACTTCTTGTACTTCCTTTTTTTAACTAGAGTAGAGAAGAGCTGGGAGAGAAACAGGCAACCTTTTAAGACCTTTAATTGGATTATAAGAATAGCTTCTCTTTAATTAAGGCCTTGAATGAACCAACTTGCAACAACTAAGTTTAGCTGGTTAGACCAGGAGCTGCACTGCCGTAGGCAGGTTTATCTCCAGGGTTATCACTGTCACTGAAACGCGATTGCTTGTGTCAGTCAGGGTTGGAAACAGCTCCCTGCTGGGGAATAGCTGGGCCGTGGTTCTCATACCTCTCCTCAAGTGCCCTGCGCTGGCCAGGGCAGAGCCAGGACGCCAGGTGAGAGGACCTCTGGGCTCAGCCCCGTCTGATGTCTTTGCGTGCGGGAGGCTTAATATTTTAAAACACTCTGTCATGGATTCGATGACTTTGGCCCAGTACTTTCTGTTTATTGTTAATAAAAGTCAATAGAAGTGTGGAAAAGTACAAAATGTCAGCCTATGACCTTGTGAAATCCATCGCAGTAGAGAGAAAAGAAAGAAAACCCACCCTTTGGTACATGCCTTGTCCCTCATGCTATGTTGGGATCCAGAAGTAGAAAACTTTTCTCAGGACTGGGGCTTAGAAAGTCAAGAATTTTGTCTCTCTTTATTTTCATTACAGTTAGCTAAATCCTTAGGCTCCTGTTAACACTGAACTCCAAGTTGATTTTTTGTTAAAATGCTGAAACCTAATTTTTGTTTAACAATTTTCTGTTTGAGGCCAACATCAAATTAGTGTGCTTTCCACTGGCAGACCCCCGTAATTTGGTAGGCAGGAGGCTCACACATACTTAAGTTATTCAATACTTTTTGTTATACTCTGTACAAAAAACCTAGTCAGAAAAACCTGATTTATGATATTCCTCAGGTTTCCTGTTACTTTAAACCACTAACATCCTATGGCCAAGCCCTTCATAGGCAGCCAGCACATCTGGCCCAGAGTGGTTGTGTTGCCTATCGCCAAAATGCCATATTTATAATCAAGTCATAATAGAAAAGAAAGAATTGTTTACGATGAAAAAGAACAAAAATTGAAATAGAAAAAGGCAAAGTTATTAGGACATTTGTAAATATGATTGGGTGTTTCTTTCAAAACATACGTCCCAGACAAATAGGTGCACGTAGCATCCTGCGCAGGCCAATTAGATGTGTGCGATCACCTCTCCTGGCCTAATTATAAATCACTGAAAGCTCAGATTTTCTCATTTGACATATTTTTAATTTCTATTTTGCTTTTCATTTGTACAGACCAACCACTCCTGGCTGAAGCCAGAGCTACACAGTCCATCTGAAATCCCACCTGCAACTCTCCAACTGCTTGTAAATAAGTGAGTCTGCTCCTCACAAAGTGTTTTTTAGCTGGTCTCCTTGGGGATTTAAGGCTTATGCAATCATTGTGTCTGTGTTGTATCTGTGTATCCATCTGTCAAATTTGATAAACGAGCCAAAGCCTCCCAAAATATTAACTTCCTACATGTTTCATAAAAATAGTTAGAGGCAGATATTTGGTTTAATGTCCTCCTTAGAGGGAAAACTGGAGTGGATATCCATGCTGTAGAAATCATATGCAAATCCACAGGGCAAGAAATTAAGCTCCCAGCACAAATCCTTAATTTTTCTCATAAAACTGCAGGATTAAAAAACAGCTTTATAAACAAGAGGGTAGCAAGACCTGGAAGTTTCAGAGTGGCACAGGCTGTGAAGTCAGGCAGTGGTTTGAGGGTGCCGGTACAGGCTGGCGTGAGCATGGATTCAAGTTGCCTGTACTCCTAAAGGGCACAGGCAAAGCTGGTTGTGTTTTCTTCTCTGGAAGATGAGTTTTGCAGAGATTCATTTGTTCTAAGGGAGTCATAAAAGAAACGTACAGATGATAACGAACAGATTCTCAGCCATGTCAAACCCTGGAACACTGTTATGGAAACGTGAAGAGCTGCAGAGTTTCAACGTCTTTGAAAATCTGATCACTGAATATTTCTAGCCAGCTTCCTCCACCAAAGGGATGAAATTTTCCAAAACTGTGCCAAACTCTGACGTTCATGAACTGTTTCTCAAGTGGATTTGGATGATGTAACCAATAACCATGAAACCCTCCTGCACTTTCTAAATTACATCTGGTTGAGATGAATTTCTATACGGATAATACAGCGAAAAGGCGAAAGGCTATACTTGTTCTAAACCTTATTATGCAGTTGCGTTATGACATATAAAAGTCCCTACGGTAACATGGCATAATCTAAAGCAATTGTATGTTCACACATGAGAGATCCAACAGCTTTGCCATTTTGTTCTTAATTATCCCTGGTGGATAAACTAGCTGAAAGACTGAGCCAACTTGTCCATCCTCAGAACCAACGGAGCGATGCTGATTTACGTCAGCTGGAATCCTTGACTGCAGTTTACAAAATAGTTATCAATTAATTTTCTGCATAATTTCTCCAGAAACAGACTGGAAGCGCAGCCTGACTTTTTTTTGACCTCCAATTCAGCAAGCTATCCTCATGCAGAAAATTATTTAAGCACATGTTTAACTGCAAGCAAGTGGTTAAACATTCCTTTGAGCTTGAGAGATGTGCCCGAGCGTTGTTAAAACGGGACCTTGGGGGAAGCATCCACCTGGCTTGTACGTTCACTCAAGTAGACGATCTTTGCACGACTGCCAAAGGACTTACCAGCTCTTCATGATAACAATGCCTCTTGTTGCTTCTTTTGGCAATAATTTTGCAAGTCTCTCTCAGAAGAATTAGATCACAGTCAGTCCCACCTTAACTACATATTTGCTAGCTGAATAAACAGGATGAAATTGGACCGACGGTCATGTCTGCTGGCAGAATCAAGCTCTTTCAGTGCCGTAAGACCGGTTCCAAGCGGGCAGGGTATTCAACCAGCCTCTCGCATCCCAGGTTTTGCCCTCTGCCAAAATTAGATCCCAGCAAACATTTTCGGTGCTGCCCTCACCATTGCTACCAATAATGTGCAAACCAGAAAGACAAATCCATTCACATTTTAAATAGCAATCTCAGCAATATTAATTGCACAATAAAAAAGAATTTGTTCCAAGTATGCAGCCAGCTATTTATTTGTGTTCAATTCTGAGTCATAAATCTTTAATTTTACATTTAAAGCCTATTTAAAAAAAAATTATTTGCAAAGTGCCTAATCAGATGGGTTTTCTGAGCTGTTTAAGCAGCTCTAAGATATACAAAGTCTCTGATTAATATTTCGCTGCACTAAACATAACTTTTCCCTACGTAAGCCAAACCTGCATAGTTCCTTTATTACATGAAAGTGCTCAAAACTTTGCTTTCTTCTTTCAGGGTTGTTTTTAAAGATGAAAAGGAGATGAAAACAGGGGCTCAAAATTAATTTTAAAGATAGTTGACTTCATGAACAAGTTCTGTGTCTTCATTCATATCACTTGTCCCTTTGTACCAGCCCCTGAACTGTGTGGAATAGTTCTTGAAAGCGGCATATTGGATAAGAAATCTGCAGTTAAAAACCTGGTGCTGAGGGAAACATGCTTTCTGATGCCAATTATTTTTTTGGGGGTGACCAAACAAGGTACTTAGGTTGTAGTTCCACAAGCAATAGTATTTGTGGTGTGTATTGCTAATTCATTCACACGTACATATTTGAGTTGAATTATCTTTACGTTAGCTTCTGGTGTCCCGGTTCCCCACCTGTGGAATAGGGTAATTTCATCTCTCTCATTAGGTAAATACATGTTTAGAAGCAATGAGGTTTTCAGATATTGTTGTAATGGGGAGCTAGAAAGAATCCAATATTGTTAAAAATTTTATCCTGGGTTGCTTGATCCAATAAATAGCTGCAGAAATAAGTAAATAGGAAGAAAAACCTCAAATTAAATGTTGCAGTCTTGAGTACATTTTGCCCTAGTGCCCAAACACACATTTGTATCTATGAGCTTTTAGGTGTGAACAGAGTTAAAACACATTTAATGATGCCATTCATGGAGAAAGGTGGTCAGGAGATAATTTCATATTCTCTGTGTGTGCCAAAACTGGACACTTATATAACACTGATAAATGTAGAATGACCATTTAAACACAAACATGGGTGTTGCACACTCGTCTAAAGCAGCTGCCCTTGGTCTTTGTTGGTAGAAGATTCACTCTTAGTGGAGCAGAGCACAGCCGATGAGGCCACCCTCTCCTGTCTCCAGAGCTACGAGAGACGTGAAGAACAGAATCTTTTGAGTGACCACTTGAAGATATCAGGGTAAGAGGACCTTGTCTTAAGGGCCTAAAGAGAGTCTTATCAGCTGGGAAGGACTGATAGAAGAGGATTGACAGCATTCATGTTCTCCCTGGTAATGACCTTTCTGCAGCCACCGCTTTGCTTTCACAAGGGCTTTGGTGGCCCAGGAACGGCAGAGGCTATTGCTCAGATAATTGTGATTTTCCTTCTTCCTGTTATCGAAGGATTTTAAAAATTTAAATCAGAGCTAGTGGCAGATCTTGGGTTGTCCACAAAGGATACATACAGACCAGGTACAAGAAAGCAGTGATTCTGGAAGATATCTACAGTTGAATTAGTCCTTTATGCCATTGATTTCCTGCTGTTTCACCAATGAAACTGGTCTTTAGAGTTTATGAAGTACTTTCAGAAAGCAAGACGGTATACCGAAGTTAATCATAATTATATTTATTTATTTAGAAGATTCTCTTGATTTGTCTTCATATGACATATGTATGTAAAGGAGTGTGAAACTAAGGCATATGCAAGGAATTTTAGAAAGTGTGGTATGTAATTAAAGACTCCTGGCTAGTATTTGTGCAGCAACCACGGCCATCATGCAGCGGAGCAAGTTTCAGCATCAGTTTCATCTTTAAATTCTCAGTTTTCGCTACTTTTCTTACTTTACCATAGATTTTTGTGGTATGGTTTTATTTCTTTCCTTTTTTAATTTTTAATAATGCCAATAAAAAAGCAGGGAAAAAAATCTTCCTTGGAAATATTTGAAATATTCTCCACTGGAAAAATAATATCCTGGATAGTCATGTAAATAGACCGCTGCCTAGCACAACAAAACCAGCCTGGATTCATGGGTATGCTTTCAGATGGCATGGTGGGAAGTCAGGAAGACTTTTACAGGAGGTTAATACACCAGGTTTGCACCTCTGGGGGTGCTGGTTCCAGTTCAGGCTCGGGATGGGAGGGAAAATAAGTATGGTGGTCTCATTAGTCCTCATTACAAAAATCGAGCACATGATTCGGTAGGGTTGGCGGCCCTTCGCTAGATAAATCCGGGACTAGAATAACAAGGGTTACTGCAAGCTGGACTTGAGGTGCGTTGGCAGCGAGGGGAAGTTTGCGCAAAGCCTGGCTGTACCGAGGCCAGTGTTAACAGTCTCTTTACTTTCATTTGCTCTGAATTCACTCATATATTTGCAATCAAAATGGTTTTAAAGTCTTTTAAAAAAAAAAGGGGGGGGAGGGGGGAGAGTAAAAGAGAGACAGAGAGACAGCTTTGAACTGTAAAACATGTAACAGACCCCAGTTCTGACAAGTTTTATTGCTGTTCAGCTAAATCCCTCAAGTCTATCTTTAAATTAGCTGAATTAGAAAAGATGTAAAACTAATCAGAATAGTGCCGTCTAGATACTCCTTTCTCTGAAATATAGGAACTTTATCTTCTGGTAGAATCATTACATATGTTATCAGTTATAAATAAACCTTTATAAAGGACTAATAAATCAAGTAGTTTGCATTTCTTGAGAGAATATATAATCACATTATTTTTCCCAATTAAGCAATTTCGACATTTTAATCTCAGCAAATTACGCTTTTAAAAAGTTGTCTGGATTTCATGAGCATTTTGCAATACAGTTTGCTACACACCATATCTGAACAAATTAGGGTGTATGTATGTGTATAGGTATCGCCCCCTCCTTCCCCAGAGAGTCTCAAATGAGCCAAATATTCAGCTGATGTAAATCAGTGTTGTTCCAGATACTTTTAGACATGATATACTGCATTAAATCAACAGTCAGCCTTCTACAACTGACTCCATCACTATGCCTGGTCGAAGCTGTAATTAAAGTCTGTGCTGCTCAGGAGTCAGTACCCAGCAGCCTCGGAGGATTAATTAGGTCTGATATTTATTTCTTTTGATACAAAACCCAGATGTGTGCAGTTAAGCCAAAAGCCATAGGGAGAGCCACCCTGCTTTTTTTTCCAGTGGACAGAGGAAAAGCAGTGTTGCCCACCCAGAATTAAAGAACAGAAGCAAATAATTATCATCATGGAACAATTTGGCAGCAGTGTGGTTTCATAATCTGCTAAGCCACTTTACCTGCTTGATTATGAAATAATTCAGACGAGCTCAACTTTTTTTTGAACCAAGTATTGTAAATATATATATTATTTACCTGTTGACTTATTTGTCTGAAAGCTGGGAAGAAAAATATGGAGGGAATACTCTTGCTCTCTATGGTTATAGAAAAAATCAGCTTGTATTTCACTTTACGTATATGTTCTTCAATGTTTTATAAAAATACCTGTCCATTCTGTAAAGGGTTTACCTTAAAATTAATTAAGAAGGCTGGAAAATAGATAGCAAAACCACTCAAAATCATGAGCAAGTGTAGTACCACCCTTGGTTCCCCCGAGGGGAAGGACATCTCCAGCAGGAAAATGTAGTCCAGGTTTTATGCTTAGAAAGATGTGGGATTCAGGGCATTTTTGGCGAGCTTTCAGCTGTGAGCACCCCCCCGGCCATACTGTCTCACTCAGAAACCTCCCCAGATTGGGCCAGCATCGGATGAATTCACATGAACCATGAAAGAGCTTCATATGACATCAATTTGTGCATTATTCAGCCTTTTCTTTCAATGGGAAAAATGATCCATTCCCATGGACACAATTCTGAGTTTTTCATTATAAAAAGAAAAGCAGCAAGAAAGGGTGGTTTCCGATCCTCGGACCAAACCTTATTTTTGGTTTGTGCGAGTTACTTGTTCCCAGCCCGTGCTCCCCCTTCTTTTCCAGTGATAAAATGTAAGATGTAAATCTACATGTAGATGATAAAATCAGATGTGAAAAAAATAACGTGATCATGTGATTTGATAAAATCAGAAGTAAATCTGACGTAGGGATCACCCAAAAACAAATATTGAAAAGAAATATGGAAAAATCAGGCCGTTATGAAATTTCTCCCATTATTGCAGTTGAAAGAAATCTCTGAACACTTTTAAAATAACATGAAAATTCTTTTCTTTTTTTTTTCCTAATAATTTCTGTTAGTCCTTTCTTGTTGTGTACCTGAGTAATGAGACTCCCATTGATTTCAGTGAGTTTTGGATGAAATCCCTAGGAGAGAGTTGAGCCAGTGATTTAATGATAAAGGACTGGAAAGCCCATTCCAATTCCCTGATGCAGCTAGCCAACATATTATACTGGAGATATGCAACATTTTTCCCCTCTGAATAATTCCTATAGAACTTTGTGAAGATTAGTTTTTGTCTCTTTCTCACTGATTGCATCAGGGTGTTTTACAGTATCTTCATATATTTTGGTTTATGAGTTAAAAAATGTACTAGAAAACGGTAGGTTTATTATTTTTTTTAATGTTTCTGATATTTGTTTTTCAGGTACACTGTCAAAAGCAGGATTTTGCAGTTTCCTGGAGCATTTCCTCACTTCTTTGCAACTCGTTAAGCTCCATTATTTTTTTTGGGGGGGGGGGGGGTTGGGCGATCCTCTGGGG
>NW_010520511.1:29968-34243 GCF_000687285.1 Phaethon lepturus
TCTGGGGCATCTCATGGGTCTCCACAACTTCAAACATCACCTGAAAAAACAACCAGTCCCTTTTTAGCTCCTCCAGTTGATGCAGGAGACATTGGGACTCAGGCAAAAGGGGGAAAAAAAGGCAAACCCGCTGTATTTGGAGTTAGAAACAACTGCTACTGGTAGGTGTTCTAGTCCTCCTCCCCATCCAGGTTCTGGAGAACATCAGCCGAACTGACCTCAGCGAACGGGTACGACGTTCCTCTCCGCTCTCCCCAGGTCTCTGCTATGCTTAATACTGTCAGAAAAGTCTCCAGCAAACATTTGTAATTGCAGGGAGAAAGAACACTGCTGTCTTTATTTTTTCTAACTTGACATCTATCAAATTTAGTTTAAGTGTTCCCCTGGGTCAGTCGAGTTGCTGAGCTATAAACTAAAAATAATTAAAATAAAATATTAAAAAAACCTCAAGTCTGCTTGCCAGGAGCATATCGTTGGGAGTTAACAGCTCTCAATCATGTATTTCAGAGTGTTAGAATAGCTGAAATAAGACAGGCAGGCTTAATGCAACATAAAACCATAATTCTTTGATGTTTTGATGCTACAGGCTTGATTCTTGCCCTTCAGGACAAAACTGATTTCTGTGACAGGTATTCAAAATCTAGATGCATTTTTTGGCGTTAATCATACAGTTGTTAATATAAATTTTATAGGACTAGCTTAAGGAAAAGGAAGGCAGAAGAAGGTAAAAGGAGTCTTTCTGATTAATATCTCAGATAATGAAAACCTCGCCCTGACAATTCTCATAAGGCAGAACACAAGTTACCTTTTCATACTCTGGAAGATGACTTTGCCAATTTATCGACCCCAGCTGATGTATCAGCTATCACCAAAATTGGAAATTCTACTTACAATGACTTACATTTTGGCTTCAACCCGGCCAGACAGACAGCATGTTCCCAGACTGGTCGCATTCATAAATGTCATAAAAAACATACTTGTCCTATGACATGCATGAAATAAAATTCTCGAACAAGACGTCTCTAACCAGAAAGGCATGAAGCAAAAATCTTTAACCACGTGACAGGGAATGAGGACTGCTAAAAATGGTATTTTGACATTGGTGGACTGCTGAAGTAAAGCTTCTCCAGGCATAACTTTAACAATGTTTTTATTATTTTTATTATTCCTATAGGCCATAGAAACCATGTGAGGTAAGATAAAAAAAAAAAATCAGTCAAAACATGATTCAAAATTTTTGCGTAAGCTGCTCCAGTGTAAATTTAAAGAGAAAAAATCAAGTTGAGGATCACGTTCAGGGGATCAGAGTAGAATCAGCCGTCAAGAGGTGCGTAATATGCAACTAAAGAATTAACCTGGGTCGTCTAACCAAATCTGCACCTAATGCTTTTGCTTCTCATTAAGTATCTTCTGCACTTTAATTATAAATTTATTTTTACATCTAGTGAAAAAAAAGTGTACATTCATCTTATCTTCTTAACTATAAGCATATTATCATTGAAAAACACGTGTTTCTGGAAAATGACATTTTTCACAAAAAGTTGGTTTTGTCAACGCATTTTAAAAAAAGCATTCTTTTTAAAAATTACAACTTCTTCATATCTCTGCAAACACTGTTAAATATAACAGGATACTCTATCTGAAGATGATAAAGCCATAAAGTTGAGAGGATTGCCTGCATTTAACCTTCAAAAATAGAAAATTCATCTTTTCAAGCCCTACAAAATAAATTTTAATTTTTAAATGTGGCATTGCAACTAGTTCTAAATCAAAACCAGACACGATAGCATTACTCTGTTCTTGTCACAACCGCTGAATAACAAAGTTTTAAACTGAGTCTGTGTCTCACCTCCAGAATGACCGCACTCCCCTGATACAAATTGCCTCCCCGTGACGCGGGGCCGAGCTCCCTTGCGGAGGGGATGCCCCGGAGTCGAGGGCGCTACGCCCACGGATGGTTTGGTCCATCGCTAGCCGAGGATTTGGCAGCGAAACGTGCTCCAGCGTACAGACTAGAGGTGGTTGGGAATTTTCCAAGGTACTTATTTGGCGGGGTGTCACAGAATGGCAATTTGTTGAAACTGAAACCATTCACAAGGGAAGGTCTGTCTGAACAAAGCTCCCAACTCAGAGTGAAAAGCAAAAACAGAAAAGCAAGCAAGGAAACAAAACACACCAAAAAAAAAAAAAAAAAAAAGCAGGGGGGAACAAAGAGAAGTTCGAGAAACTGCCCCTTTCCAAAAACCCTGGAGGAAAAAGTTCAGGGGTCTGGCTTGACATAACTCCTGCCTTTCTCACTGTAAATGGCAATTTATGCAGGACAAAATTACAAAGTCAAAGTGGACTAGAACAACAGGAAGTACATTTGTTCAGTCTGATCTCTTGAAATAAACCATTCCTGGACTTTTTAAAATTTTGATTTTTTACCCATTTCTGCAGCCATGTTTTGTATTTATTGCCAAGAATTGCTAAAACACTACACAAAACCAAATTGATCAAAAAGACCTGATTCAGCCACTACTACGCGATTAAGCAACTCGTACCTGCAGGAAATTTTCTGTCAAGCCTATTCTTTACCGGAAAATAGCTCCCTTTATAATCCACTTTTTCAGAAAACTTATCTGCAGTTTGGGTTGACTTCTCAAAAAATGAAACACGACGAACCCAAAGTATTTTAGGACTTTCGGGCAAAAGGATAAAGAGGCAAAAGGATAAAAAGATAAAAATTTTAAAAATTAAACATTACATCTAATGTAACGTTCTTACATTAGAACTTGTAAGATCTGCCTCAAGAACGGATTTCCTGAGTTAGTTACCTTAGAATAAGGTAAAGTGACTTTAAAATAGTGCCAGAGGGTATTTGGAGTGAGCAGATGCTGCTGCTCACCTTTTCTACAGGCGTAACAGAAAGTTTATGGCTCAGTCACGACGCGTTTGCTCTGCGGCAAAGAATTATGACCTGGCTGTCGTTTGCCACTAATTTCGGTGAGATGCTTTCTGTCCTCCGGGACTTCGCCTTCCAGTTCTTGAAGGAGAAGAAAAATAAAGCAGGCTGAAGTGAACACGCACATGGCAAAATCAGACTGGATATGAGTGCAACTCTCACGATACCCACTGTAACCACTCATTTTTGTGTCAGGTCTGGGTTTGGTCTCGCGTGGGTTGAACGCTTTTGCTACGGTCCTGATGTATGTCAGGCAGTAGAGACGCGTGAGTTAAGGCTGCCGTAGGGTTGGTCGTGCACGGTGGGAGGATGGAGACCTTCCACGGCGGTATTGCAGAAATCGTGATGGCTGCTGGGCGTCTAGAAACAAGACATAATACCCCGAGGGCTGCAAATATTGACTTCTCAACTAGCTGTAGGCAGCCTTGGCTGCAGTCAGCTCTGAGATGAGTCCAACCCCTGGCTCAGTCAAATGGGCTTCACGCAGCTCGTGATCCCAGAGGGAGCACCTGACCCTCGGCGAGTGCCGTCACCAACACGGGTTTTCTCCCTCTTTGTATCCCACGCGCAGCGGAGGGAAGAGCCAGGAGCTGCTATCCCGCCGCGTCTGCATGCAAAAAGGGAGGCAGGTTTTCAGGTCTCCTTCCTGAAGAAAAACTGTATTTCCTTTCACCCCCATGTTCCTTCACCCCCCATTATCTCCACCCCTGTCCTCTCCTTACCACTAGCCCGGAGAGGGAGAAAACAGACAGAAAGAAAAGAGAGAAATATGCTCCCTGGATTGGAAAAGTCATCTTTTCCCAGGAGCAGCGTAATAATGTTAATGGAAGGGAGAACGGGAAAGAGGAAATGTTTCGCTAACGTGGAGAATTTCTGGCCTGGGTTCTTTCTGAGGCCTGTTTGTCAGGGGGAAAAGGAAATTGGTGGCTGGATGAAATATGAGCTGATGCAGCTGCAATGCCTTTAAATACAAGCTTTTTTAGGCACACTGGTGCTTCAGTTTGGGGATATAAGCAGATGCTGTATGCCTTTCTCTACTTCACATGGTACCTTTGCGTGCTGTGGTTTTAAGACCAGTGTTCAGGTGATAAAAAAAAAAAAGGGGGAGGGGGGGAGGAATGAAATGTCATTTTCGGAGAGGCAAAAAATACTTCAGGCTTTCTGGCGTGTAAGTCATAAAGGGCTTTTTGTGCACGGGTAGTCAGTGCAGTGTCAAGAGAAATCACTTGCACAAGGTGGAGTAACACTATCTGAAATTAAATTCTGGCCTCCATTTACAAGTAACACTTTAAGGTTGGGGGGGGGGGGGAGCACGTTTTTGTTTTATTTAT
>NW_010520511.1:34274-75448 GCF_000687285.1 Phaethon lepturus
GGGAAAGCTTTTTCTTTTCAAGAAATTGAAGAGAACTAAGAGACGCCTTCTCTTCTCGCCCAAAAACATACCCTCGGTGTCCTTGCTGTCCGTAACATGGCAGCCCCAAGCACAAGGTAATTAGCAGAGCTCATCAGCCAGACCTAATGAGCACATGGCAGCTTTCTACGGTGGGGTGAAATCTGGGTGGAGGCTTAGGGCTGCTCTGATCTGAACTGAAAAGGTTTGAACTCTCGTGCTGTCGCTCTCCAGGCTCTTTGAGCCTGATTCCTATTTACACCCATTTTCCTCAGCATAAAGGGCCCTTCAAGTGGGCATGCAGTGAAGGAATATTTCAAGGCAACGAGCACGCAGAGCGGGCTCTCGCTGCCCTCCTTGCACCTTCCTTGGAACAAGCCTTCACTGTTTCCTTAGAGGGTGAGATGCCAGATGTAGCTCTAGTCCGAGGTGGAGGAGGAAGGCTCCGGCTCTTAGTCCTATTGAAACCCTTTTGCACTGCACTGGTATGCCTAAAGGACCTAAATAATTACTTATGGGGTTTTTTTTTTTCTTTCTGTATCTGTTTTTTTTTTTAATTCCTGCTACTGAGATTCCGTTTTCTTATTCTTTGTCCATTGCTGGAAAGACAAAAAGTCACCTTGAGCTGGTTATCCAAGGTGGAAGCTGTGCTGACATGCTCTGGAGATGTCATTGCAATATAAACAGCAAATAGATGATTAAAAATAGTTTATCCCTTGAATGACTGCTTTAGAATTTAAGGATTATTCCCAGCTTCTGAGACCTCCTTGGCTCAGTCCTGGCTGGGACATTTCATTTATTTAAAAGCCAGCCTGTGTTCCTCACTCTGAAGGAAATTAAGGTGTACTAAATGCCCTGCAAAATCTGTCTTTTTGTCCAAAGACAGTCACACAGTTTTCTGTGGCAATATTTATGAACTAAGATTCTAATCCAGTCTACCAAAGTCCCTGAAGAAAATGTTTCTTACTATTTATACCTGCTCCTTTGCCAAGCAAAGATCTCTCAGACCATAGAATAATCTCCCAGAAGATGTATTGGAAACCTGGTTTGGCTTGTTCAGTGTAGCTGAACTGATTAATGTAGCTGGTTGTCATTTTTAGAACTAATGATTTTTAACAGAAATGGTCTTATTTAACTCAAAAAGTCTTTATCCCAAGCTCTTGACTTTGTATTTATTCTTTCCTTTTTCCTTCTTTCTTCTCTTCTTTCTCTCTCTCTTTCCATATTTTCATAATTTCTATTGAAAGGCTTTGCTATGACTTGTTTACCAAAAATGTTTCAATATTTCATTTTAATCCAATAACCATTTCAGAAAGAAAATGAATCTGTTTCAAAGCATTATGATTTTTTAAAGGATCTATTTTGACCTCAGAATATTGAAACTCAGAGTAATTGCAAACACAGGTTTTCAACAATCAAGTTTATTTTCTCTGCAGAAAACCTCACCCATATGCCTGCAGGGAATAGCTGCGTTTGCCAAATCCAACTTTTGGTGCACAGAAGAAGTGGGATATATAAATAGAAAGTGTAAGCTTTTGGATATACAAAATGGGTTTGTAATTTAAGGCCTCCCAGCCGGTGGCAACAATTGTCCATGTCTTGTGGGGTGTCAATTTTCCCTCTTCTCTTTATTTGGCTCAGCAAGCCGCCTTCTGCAATCACAGTTTAAAGTCTTGGCTTATGCCTCCTCTGTCTCCTATCTCACGTCGAGTCGCCGTCGTCGCAGGGAGCTGCAGGACGCTACCCACGAACCCGATGCTGCAGTCTCCAGGCCTGCGGTGGGATATTGAAAAAAAAGCACAAACAACAACAACAAAAAAGCTTTCCTAAATGATATACCAAATTACACATTATTTCACTTGACAAACAAAAACTCTTTTGTGGTTAGCAGAATGAATCATGTACATCATAATTTTGACAGCGAGTACTGAGGTTGAACTGGCTCTTTAAACAATTTCCCTGTGTACGCGTTGCTGTTCCAGTTCAATGCGAGCATATGGCAAACACAGAAACTATACTTACTGATGCCAGGGCATGACCAAAATCTATAATAATGTTGTTTACTTTCACCAGCTCTGCGAGAAAGAATGTAGCCTCATGCACTTAAACGACCTCAGAAGAGTCACACTTTTGCTTTGTCAATAATTTACTCAAAACACACATTGTCCTTTAGAAACATAAAGACCCAAGACGTTTGCAGTAACTGAGTCAAACTCTTCTATACAGAGTGTGACTTGTCTCCTGGAGAAAACCTAAGGAAATTCTCTCCATGACGTTGGTGAGAGTAGAGGGAGGCAGCAGACAAGCGTAGCTTTTGGAGCGCACTTGGCTTATACTCTTTTTGTTGTTGTCATTCCTGATAAAAATCATAATATTTCAAAGTCTTCTACAGACAGAGCTCTGCCAACTTCCTTCTCCCACTAAATTGGCCGTTCCTGAGAGCTGCCAGGAAAGAACATATTTTAGCATCTTAGCGCTGCGTGGTCTGGCAGGAGAGCATTGGGAGGCTGAGGTGGTTGGCCACTCTTCTGCAGAAGGTTGTAACATTCGGTGCTCAAGAGGGTTTTCCTCCGCACTTTTGTCAGGCACTAAAGTTGCCCTAATGACGTGGAGCTGTGGGACAGTGCAGGCTTTGAATGCTCAGGGAATAAACAAGCTCAGCTAGCTGCCTGCGGCAACTCCAGCTCTCACAGAAAAAACTCCTCCTTCACAACCAAAATCAGAACGTCAACAGGAGGATAGTCTTCATTTCACTTTGGTCTGAAACATCATAGTGAAAGGAGAGGGAGAGCCTGAAGGGACAGGATCTCTTAAAGAAAGATGTGTGTTGAGGGAACAGGAGTCAAGGAATCTGAGCGATGTTGCAGCAATTCATTTAATAGCTTGGATAAATTTTCAATGACAGCAATCGCAAAGACTAATGCTGCAAATGTTCAGGAGATACTGTGTAAACGGATCTGCATAAAGTAGTTTCCCAGTTGCTTGGAAAGGACATGGATTTCAACCGTCAAAGAGTCTTAAAGCTGTGAGGACCTGAGTTGCACTGACTCCCATTCTTGCATCTGAGGGCACATTGCTTAACACCAAGATTACCTCTGCTGGAGACAGTGCTTGTACAAGGCTGAAGCAGGATAACCTATTGCTGGAGTCATAAATATTTATTTATGGAAAGAGAGAACATCATTAGTTCACATTTCCTCCTTTTTATGCTTTCTAATTCAGAGTGTTCCCTCCCATTTCTTAGTCATCAGAGCTACATAGTGTATGCACACCAAAAAAACTGATAAAAATTTGAGAAACCAATAAACTCAGTACTCAAATAGAAATGAGATATTTTTCCAGCAGTTAAAACTCAATTACAGTTAAGTCACATGTTCACTCCACTCAATAGCTCATAAAATGGGCAATGAACTCACCAGGTTCTCAAGTGTTGGATGGATGAGAGCAAGCACCACCAGGACTTGGGCAGATACCCATCTGCAGGGGCTCAAGCCTTTGGGATTTACTAATGGGGGTTCAGCCTGAGCCTTGATTATCTCTAGGTGGAGGCAGAGCTGTACTGGACAGTGAGCCCAGCTGGAGTCCGTCTGGATCTGTGTGGTGCTAACAGTTTTTTCTGCACCCACACTGAAGTTAGTATGCAAGAAAATAGAGCACCCACAGATGTTCAAGAGTTGGTTTGTACGTCTGTTTTGACCTAGGCGGAGGTAGATGCTACAGGAGCGCAGCCATCCCTAGGCAATCCAAGGGTTCAAGCCTTCAGCAGTTCCACACATTATAAAATAATTGAAGAATCAGCTAACAAAAGGCATTTACCAATTTGCCTTAACCAGAGAAGTTTATAAATATTTGCAGTCATTGCATTGATGGTGACTCCTTGCATGAACTGGGGGATACGCCCACATTTATTACCGATCAAAGATATTCTCAAGAGCAAGATCCAAAGACCAAGGAAGTCACTGAAAGTTACTCATTTCAAAGAGCTTTGGGTCACATTGACACATATCATAAGCAAAAGCGCAGTGAACAGGTTGTTGGAACCACTGAAGAGCGGGTGGATCCAGATCACACTATTCTGCTCATCCTGGAGCAAACCCAGACATGGAGGTTCCATCCCCAGCTCCCAATGTATTGCTCAACAGGTAGCTTTGATTTCTGCACGTGATACGTTCCTGGCTGGGACAGGGTCACTACTAATAACAAAAATGCAGGCATCAGCATGGATCATGGCTCTCCTTTTCTTTTGTTTTTTTCTTTCTTTCCTCCTTCTTTTCTGAATATACACAATTTAAAACATAAGGTCCCGTTATTGTCTGGAGGTGCACACTTCTATTAATGTCAGGTTCTCTATTCTTTTATCTCAGACCTCTTACAAATGGTGTGTTCCCATATTAGTAGTCAGGTCAGGCAGAATTTAACTCTTGTACTGTTTTAATTTTTGGCTTGGAAATCCAAGGGTTTGCAGCAAAGGGATGTTTCTAGCAATTCTAGAAGTTCACATTTGAAAGCTAAACCGCACTTTGCTCACTAGGGCTTAAGATTAGTTCCTCTGAGTTGACAATTTACTCTTTCAACTTGTAACCTAAGATCCTTCTTTCACCTCTAAGATGAATTAAGATTTCTCCTCTGCTAAGAAAGCCCCGGTTCTACCAGCAAAAATATTGCTAAAGAATAGGGGATAAAAGGGGATCTGATTCATCTCTTAACAAAATATGTAAGTGAGGAAATAACACCACTGAAATTAATAGACTTAACAGAAGAAACACATCAAAGAAATGTTATTTCTCTATCACTGTGTGATTATGCAGATAAACCTACAGCCACATTTAATCTTTTCAAAAAGGTCAGTTAAATCATTCCCAATCTCTAGTTCCACGTGACTTTGCAGCTTCTTGGTTCCAGCTCCAAGGAGAAGCAGAGGTGCCGAAATACAGATAGATAGGATATCCTCTTTGTGTCACTTTTCCTACTGGAAAGAGGCAATAGCGGAAATCTTGTAAGAAGTCCCGTTCTCATGAGACACTCAGCTTCTTTATTCAGACCAAATGATCCTGGCTAGTTCAGATAAGGTTACTTTGGCTATTTACCCATTGTAAAGTAAATTATCAAAAGTCTTCAGGCTTCTCCACCATTAACAAAGGTTGAAAAATCCACCCTCTTTCCCATGACAGGGTTAAGAAAACAATGTTAAAATCTATTTCAGGATGCAAGAGATGCACAATTCAGTGCCAAAAGCATTCCAGTAAAAAGACAGTAAGTTTCTCCACAGCTTTTCTACCTATGCATGCATTTGCTTCAGAAGTTGTAGAAGTTCCAGGGAAAATTCTTTGGGGACAGGTCTGTTCAGTAACACATCCTGAAATCTTTAACAAATGAACGTCTTTTTCTGATCTGATTTTCCCCCCTTATTCATTATGTCTGTTTAAATTGAACCTGGCAGCATGCTTAGGGCAGTGCTTCATCCTGGCTGGATGGACTGCGCTCCCCCTTATGAAGCCACCAACTCCCAGCCTGCCTGGTGAGCAATCCTACCCCTAGAGGAGGAAATCTCTGCTTGAGACGAGAGAACTCACCAGCCTCCTCTCATATGCTTCCAGACAGCCCATCCTCTCTCTTCAGCTGCACGTTACACCAGGCTGAGCTCCTATACCAAACTTCTTCTCGTGCCATGTCTTAGGGTCTGGCAGAAGAGGAGGAGAAGAGGGACAGCGGGACGGAGCTGAGCTCCCCTGGCACTGCCTAGAGCAGAGGCCCATGGAAATACCAGCAGAAGATTTGTTGCATCATTTGGTGATTTTTCACTGCTCTACTGTACCTCTCTTCTCAGAAACTCTTTGTTTATTGTATGTCCTTCTAATCCTGGCACTGTCAAAGCCTGGTCCATTAACGTAGCATTATTATGATTTATTAGCTGTGCATGGCTAACATAGTGTTATGACAGTTGGGCTGAGATTAGGTTGCAGGTCAACCTGCTCCTTAGACTGGAACATTTTCAGGTCTCTTTGGATCTACATTTGAGTTTTAGACCAAGGAAGTCCCAGAGGAGGAGGAGAGGGAGGTATGCGGTGCTTCTCCATCCCATACTCATGACATCTCTGATAAATGGCAAGAGAAACCTACTTGTTAGAAAGCAGAGGTGGAAAAAAACGGTATTTGATGAAGGTAGAGGAACAGTGCTCCTTCTCTCAAAACCAGAAGCTCCCAGACCAAGAGAAAACACACTCACATTTTCCAGTCCATGTCTAATTTCAGACATAATTTATGAGATCAAAACACCTTGGTGATCAAAAGACCTTGGTGATCAAAAGTAGGTACTTCTTGCATGTTTCTCATTTTTTTCCACTTCACTGAAAACAGTTGGGTAGACGTTCAGTCAGACTTTCTACATGCCAGAAATCCCAGCTATATGTATCAGAACTTTCTCTAAACTAGAACAAAAGTATTCTATTGTCCTCCAACTTCTAAGCACCTTCTTTTATTTTGCCAAGTAATTATGTCTTTGTTTGTCCAGGGTAATATCTAATAACTCCCTGTTCACAGAAGGGCACTGACCTCTGAATGAACCAAAAATAGCCCATGCAATAATTTCAACAATATGCTTAATACCTGATTCGGAGGCCCCTTCGAATCCGACGCGTTACATCGCTTCGCACCTGGACAAAGCGGCGCGGGACGAAGCATCGAACCCTTCCCAACAGGAGAATCAAGCGTTCGCTGGGCGGGAGGAAGGAGGGCTGACACTGCTCCCCCATCAGTCATTCAGATCCACTGTCGTTCAATGCACACATCCAGTAAATTGTTTCAATCAAGCTGCGGTTGGGAGAAGTATGCTCCGTATAATTCGCTGCAGCCTCCTGCCTGAGGTCTCCACTGTTTATAGCATGGCCTTAATTGCTTTTTTTCTCTTTTTCTTTTTGCTCAACTGAATTCATTTAGAAACACAATATAAGTTAATGATAAAATCCTTCACTAAACCACTGATAGCTAAGTGTTGCCTGACTGGGACAGACAAATAGCCCATTTAGTCTGGAATCCTTTATGCTTCTATAAGGCCTATAATATGTCTAAATTGTGCAATAATATAGCACAGAGATAAATTATTTCATGGCAAAAGCTTATGTATTAAACCCTTCCAAAGTGCAACAGAGTGTAGCAGGCAAGATGATTAAAATAACTGGGTTCTCCTCCAAGCTCTAAAGCTGAATTTCGGCGTAACCGGCACTAGTCATTCAGCCTCGGCGAGCCTCAGTTCCTTCCTCCTCTTCAGTCTGTCACCTCAATGGCACTGCTCTGCTTCCTGCCGGCAAAGAATAAGCTACAACCTTCTTCTTAGCCTGTATTTTTATTATCACCTAAATAATGTGGCCTTGATCTCAATAATGATTTCAGATGGTCTTGTAATAATTAATTAAAAATCACTTGAGTGATATTTTGACTTCCATCTGACCTAAATCCTTCTGCCTAATCTTTCAAATCTACCTGCTTTGGTTATAACCCAAGGCAGTGAGTGCCAAAGATTAACTATATATAGCGTGATATTTTTTCCACAGATTTTAAAGTGTTTCCCTTAAAGGCAGTGATATTTTTTGTTCTTTTTTTTAATGGGTAAGCAGTCTCATTAGTACCAGGTGATTCATTTAAAGCACAATTACACAGGGAATTCAGCTAATTGATTGGATAACCCTAGATTCATTTGTAAAAACACAATCCTCAAACCTGAAGTGCTTGGACTTAGTGGTAGTCATGTACCGAGAAGTTTACTTTAAAAGCAAACGTTTAGGTTAATGGGATCCATATGATATGAATTCCTAATAACTTTACCATGGGTGGGCTTATCGAACTGCTTATCATAACAGAAGTCGGGCCATTTCAAAGGAGCTTTCTTCTGAGACTTTCTGAAGACTTTTCTTTCACCCCAGATCTATAGAAAATTCCACTGACTCTCCATTGAGAAAATATTTGAGCTCCCTCTCATGCCATGATTCAAAGGGATTAATTACAAAATTTGTATTTTTTAACCCTTTGTCAGTAGGACAAAGCGTTTAATAGAGATGTGTGATTCTTTGAAGGGGGAAGAGCTCTGTATAAAAGCGTTTGGGGACTTGGACTAAAGACGTTACACTTGCCTGTAAACTAAAAGAAGAACTAGAGGGTAACTTGGGCTCACTCAGACCCAGGGAAGTCAATGCACGTCTTCCAGCTGACCTCCGTGGGGTTTGAATCAGACCCATAGAGAGATTCTAACCTTAATTCCAATTACAGACAACAAACATCCCCTCCAGAGGCCCTGGAATATTTAGCAAGCAGAGGGGCAAGCCACCTGCACAGTTTGAAGACAAAATTTTCTATGCAGAACTAAATCGTCTTAGAGGCAATAAGAGAAGCTGCTGCTAGAGTAACTAATCTTTATCAATTTACTAATAAAAATTTTCAAATTAAAACCATGTCACACATGCCAGTAAACATGTTACTGGAAACTTAAGTCTTCTCTCTTCTTCCTGAATTATACTAATGTTGATTGTATACTTTTTCCCCCAGCATAACTTTTTTAAAACATAGAAAACTATAGAAATAATTTGAAACAGCTAAACCAGTTTCATATAAACATGCACGTATGTGCATTTAAAGAGAAATCCAGTTTCCTGATAATCTCTGTGAAAGAACAAGCCGCCAGCATCATGGCAGGTATGAAAACCACCAGGACATTCATTGAAGATGGCACAATAACTCTATCACTAAACATCCAGTATTTAATTAACACAAAACCCCTACCGAACAACAGACCAGGGGAATAGTATCATAAAACATAATCGTGTGGATAAGATTCCTGTTGGGGTAGCTGCACGGACTGGAAAAAGAACAGATTAAACCTGCTAACTGTAGTCATACTTAGCATTAACCTGAGGGGCCATTAAACTGATCTACAAATATGTGAAAAAGAGCGATGAAGATTTAAAATGACAAAAATAAAGAGGGAGGGAGAGAATTGGAACGGTCTAGTGTGAAGGAAAAAACAACGGTTATGTTTCAAGGAGAACTTCAGAGAAAGGGCCACTTGCAAGAAGGCTTCCGGTGGCACACACTGCTGTCACTACCCATAATAAACCATACTAAACACACATCCATTTTTGCACAGTGTAACCCAAAGGTCTGTGATTCTGTGAAAACAAACAAACAAACAAAAGCTGAACACTACTTTAAGTATAAAATGTGAAACTGAAATTAAAACCAGAATTCTAAGCTGAGCAACCTGTAAAAGTTTCTAGTAGTCACTGTCATCCTTGTCTGCAGTGTTTGATCACACCCTCAAAGCCTGTAAAGTGTCTTTTTTAAGTCCTTAATCGTTTGCCCTACACAACCGAAGTCTAAAATAGCTCATTTTCACTGCTGTAAATGCTACCCATCCACAATATTATTGCAAGGAGGTGTATTTGTGATCGCTGTATCCCGTTACAGCATGAGGGGTAACGGTCTGGCACGTTAGGAGCCGTACAAGGTGATGAGAGGTTGGTGCAGGAGTCCGGCGTGTTGATGTACCGAGTTTCCAAACATTAACTAATGGAGAAGGGAAGTCGACACTGGAAAATCTTGTTCTTGACCATGGTGGGACAACCGAACACTTCATAACACTATCAATTAATATGCTACAGACACTGGTCTCCTCAGAGGAGCAGGCCAGGTTGGGAACTGCTCAGAGGTGGGCATGTCACAGGAAAAGATTGAGGTTTGTTGGCAGGGAGGTGTGGAAGATGCCTGTAGGTTGCTTGTCAGCACTTCGCCTGGCCCAGACCAGGCATGTTAAATCATGGGATGCAAACCCACACATACACAGAAGGGAAAACAAAATACCAGATGCTCTACAGCCATGTCCTTCACACCAACACTAGGTTTCTTCTTTCTTTCTGGGGATGAGGAGAACCCATTGAACCTCTCCATCCAGAAGACCAAAGCCTTTCCAAAAAAAAAAAAAAAAAAAAAAAAAATTAGGTAGACTGAATTATCCATGAATCTCACCTCTAGGAGGCCTCAGAAGTAACCAAAAACGGTTAGAAGCTGTGATCTCTCATTGCTGGGCTGTGAGATTATTGTGTTAGAGGCTTAACAAGCTTGAAAAAGCTGGGCTGGAGCAGCAGTGAAAGAGAGAACAGTGTTTATTGAGCAATAAAAGAAACATTATGTTTCATTGCTCAGCCAAACTGCCCTACAGAAGCAAGTCCCCATGCCTTATAATATGGGGTGTAATAAATACTAATACTATAAAGGGGTCTGTTGGAAACAACCAGCAGGGCCCTATCGCAGTGAAATCAAGCCTCCCATTAAATTAGCGTCTCGCTTGTGCTCGCTGCTTTATTGTCTGACGGGAGCGACCGCCTGGAGGTTTGAACGCCGGCTCCGGTGGGGTTCACCTCCTGCGCGGCTGCACTCTGGTTACCCTCTCTCGGGGACATCTCTCCGAGGCCAAGGGTTAGGTTTCCTCCCAAGGATTAAGCAGTAGGCTCATGTCAACAAGGTGGTCGTGGAGATAGAGGCAGAGCAGGAAGGACTCGTGAGGCCAATGGAGAGAGATCCAACTATTTCAAGGCAGCAGTTTAATCCTGATAATACTGCATTGGGCCGGTTTTTTTCCCTGGTTGGGTCAAGTTCCCCTAGCAACCACAAAGCCTGCCATTAATAAAATTAAAAAACTCCATCTTAATTTCCAACCTCTGTGCCCTTTTCAGAAGCGAAAAGATAAATTGAATATAAAATGAAAGCCTTGCTTTTTGGTCTTTGTAAACCTCTTCTCGCTTTTTCACTTTCCTCCCCATAATTCTGCATTGCTGACCTTCTTCCAGTCGCAATGGTCTTGGGAGCGCACACAACATATGGACCTCATTGTCCTATAGAGCGAGGAGGGCATGGGGATACCTTTCCCATTGACCTTTCCCTACGCAGGCTGGGGCACATTACCGACGGCATCTGCACAGCTCTACCTGGGCTGGGCTGCAGCAACATTTTGCCTTGAACCATTGTCTGATATTACAATTATTATCACAAGTTGAGCTGCCTTCCAGCATTTCTTTGGAACAAAAACGGGCTCTTTTTTCTATCTGAATATTTTGGCTAAAATTTATATTTCTGCTAAGATGATTTAGTTACTGGATTCTGTAAGGAAGATAATTTGGTTGAAAACCAGAAGAGAGAAAAATATGAATATGTCTGAAGATGTTTTAATTTTCAGAAACCAGAAGTAACTGAAGACCAGTTGTTAAAAACTGGAAAAGTGTTAGGTTTGGGGTTTTTGTCAGTAAACAAGAAGGTTTCTGTGGAAATTCAGGGGTTTTCAGTTGCTTACAAAACTCACTGGAGAACTACCACACTCCAACCACCTCTTTTTCATTTTATTCTGGTCATATAACACCAGGTTTCCATTTGCTGGAAATAAATGAGGAAGCCATGGGGTATCCCTGCTCTTTTTATTCACGCAAATAATCCCATTAAAGTCCACAGGAGTTCTCGTATCCAGTGGGCAGGTTCTGACCCCAATTGTTTTAACAGTTCTTTTTATTCACACCTCGTATTCTAGCTAAAAAATCTTATAGAGCTTGACAGAAGGCTTAAAATCACGAGTCTGCCCAAGTTAGTATTATGTATGTATGCTGCTTGGTTGACTTAGCTCAGGTGAAAAAGAGGAGAAAATAATAGATGAAGAAAAAAAAGGTTGAGGGTAAACAGATGGCAGAAGTTTGGTGAGTCAGGCTGATACCATCGTACACTTCCCGAGAAGCCACAATCAATACATTTTTTCCCTCTGTGCCTCAGTTTCCCCACCTGTAAAATGGGATTTATCAAACTTCCTTTTCTTAGAGTTGTGAACACGGAGTCAGGTGATCAAATGTAAGAGAGGCAACTGCATTTTTCTCCAAATAAATTGAAAATCAATCCTCTGGTAAAAGTGTTATCTTTTTATCCTACTACCCTACTGCTACTCAGAGTCCTTCCCTTAGTAATAAGATGGATGATGCTACATTCACAAATGCTGAAAATAAAACAGAGGTGACTGATTCAAAGTGCGTGAGCTCTGAGCATGCTCACACAGTCCTATGCTTCTCTTCGGAGTTGTCTGATGCAGAGTCAAAAACAGATTTCTGAAATAATTTAATTTTAATCAAATTTCTTCAGAGCTTCTAAAAACTTTTTCCTCACTGTAGCACACCCAATTGCCAAAAGGTTTTTTATGCTTTCTAGGCTGAATTCAAAAGGAAAAATTCAAACCCCTCCTTTTTAAATGCTATTTATTTATTTATATGATACCAGCATCATATCAAGAGCAAGGTAGTCCATTCCAACAATCTTCCTGCTCATGTCTTAAACCTCATAGTAGCCAACCTAATTTTATTTCAACTTTGAAAAAAACAAGTCACCTCTAAGTTCAGACTAAACATGAGAAATTGTAGCCAGAAAGGAAATTTTTTTGAAAAAGTTATGTGGGAAGATATAAAAACAGTGGGTTAGAATGAAATGACTCTTTCAACTCGAGTTTATTGTGTTTACAGTATTACTCAAGTTCTGAGGAAACTAATAACCATCACAAATCTCACCAACATCCCATATTTTAGGACCTGAGTTTTCTACATTTTCTGCTGGTTTAAAACCCAACAACAAAGAAGGTTCTTGATAGAATAAGCTCTAACGTTAAAACTACTATGACACATAGAGATATATAACCTCGCTCTTGGGTAAGCCAAAGCCTCCACTGCAACTTTAGCAACAAATTTCTTCCCTTGCCTACAACCCCTCCTACATCCCATAATAGCCTCTATGTTTCAACAGTGGGGCTCCACATCTGTAATATATTATGTGCATAATTTGCACTTAATTACCAACCCCATTGATTAAACCATTGCACAACAATTAAACTTAATTAGGTTTTTTTTACAGTGCCTTCACTATTTAACTGAAACTCGCCAAGTGTCTTATCAGCTCCAATTGAAGCGCTCGCTGGAGATGTTTGGCTCCAAGCGTGATCACCATTTCTTTCCAATTTCAGGTGAAGGCAAAACTGGGGATTAACAAATGTGTGTCAGTCTGTGACCCAGCATGAGCCACTTTGCATTCCCAATTGTTTCCAGCTGTACGTCAGCAAATGTTCATCTCAATGCTATAAATAGATGACCAGGCTGCCCCTGCCATGAAATTAGGCAAGTTCTGGAGCACTTAGCAGGGATGGGGTTTCAGTTGTTATTAGAAATTAGGCTGTGGAATTCAAAGGGTATATTGAATTTTTGGTAATAACTTGAGGCATGATTTTGCTCAAGCACAGAATCGTAGCTGCTATCAAAGAGGGGCAGAATTTCACAGACTTTAGCTAGTAAGGAAGCTGAAGATGCCTAACCAGGTGTACAAATACTGGCTATCTGGTCGTTATATTTAGGGAACTATCTTTTTTCTGAAATTAGAGTAGTTTGGATAACTGTATGTTTATGGATTTAGTAGGTTTGATGCTTTTTCTCCAGAGAAAGCAATGAAAAAAAGTTTCATACCTTGAAAGTGTGGTTCCTATGTCAGATACTATGAGTAGACTTTTGAGCTAAGCTTTGTATGAAATAACAAAGCTAAATACCATTTTAATAAAGTGGGGCTGATAAAAAAGTTGTAGATGAAAGGAAAAGATAAAATAGATTTGCTAGCTGGTAGTTCATCGCTCTCTGACGAAGAAAACAAGTAAAAAAAAAAAATCTATGTTCGCTGTTGTATTTCAGTGCTGTTAATGAGATGTTTGTAACTAAAATCTCCTACATTCACTGAATACTTGACTTTCTCTCTGCTCCTCTGAATAATGCCTTCCTCACAATTCTAGACAGTCAATTCTTATCTGAACTCCTATGTCTTTACTTAATGTTCCCTCTATATTACTAGTGAGGACTTCATATACTTAATTCACATAATGCTACTGAAAAAAACCTTTTTCTGTAAACCTCAATAATGCAATGAGAGAAATATAAGATGGAGTTTAGAGACACAAGCTGTACTCCTAACTCTGCTTTAAACTTGCATCTAATTGTGTTGGCTTGTCGTCTTTTTTCAGGAAGGAGTGTTAATTCTTTCTCCTATTACACTTCTTTAGAAATGCTTAACTCTTTTCTGGCTGTTTTAATAGTAGAAAGCTATTTCTGCTACAAGGAGTAGGTTTTGTTTATGCAGATAAGGAATTTCTGATTTTTCAGTAGCATATAACCAATCATTTAAAAAATCTGCTTCATTGGCAGAAAAAAGCATTGCGGTATTTTGATTGCCATCAGATCCACTGGTGATTGGAGTCTGTTGAATAAATTCATAGGACAATGCTTTTGGCAGATTTTACAATATGTCTTTCACTAAATGATTTGACTAAAATGATATTCATCTCTTTCCCAGCTGATAGTATTGCTTTGGTAGTTTGCCCATCCATTCGGGGGGAGAAAAGATTCCTGTGAAATCTTTCAAATAATAATTTCAAGTAAGAAGTATTTTCCTTCCAGTCTCCAGTCTGGTGACTGTGGAAACTGTAAGAAAAGCTACACTAGGAAAGTCCAGTGCTCATACACAGTGCCTCAAATCAATAGAAGTTATTTTATTTTTGCCCCTATCTTTATTTTTCCTCTCTAACTAGTTAGAAATAATAAAAATAGCAGCATGGTTTGACTCCAAACATGCCCTGGGCACTTCAGCAAAGTGAGAGAAGCAAAATCTTCGTCTTCGATGCCCACCCAGCGCATCTCTCGCTGGGGTCCACCTTAAGAGACCAGCCGTGGGGTGGGGGCAGATACCTATTTTTAAATAAGAGAGTTCAAGACCGTGGTTGACATGGAACCTCCTTCCAGTGTTCCCAGTGATTCCTCTCCGCGAGCGTGAAATGCCATAAAGCGCTGCAGTGATGCCTTTATGAATGGCCTGTTTGTCTCCCTCTCCCTTGGCAGCCCATTTTTTTTAAATTTTATTTTATTTTTCCCTTCCTTTTTCACCCCACACTTGTCCAGTGTCCCAAAGCAGTTTAGCAGATATGGCAGCTCACATGAATTATGAAAATGTGAATATGGCTCCGCTGACTCGTACCCTGCATGTTGGCCCTTTGTTGGGTTTTTTTTTTTCCTTCACTGCAAAATTTCTTCTTTGTGAAAAGGTAAAGGACAAGGAACTGCTTTTATTCCCAGACGCATGACTCTGGGCACCTCACATGCTTAAGCAGGAAAAATAATTGGCCAAAATTAAATAGGCATTTCCCAGTATAACCCAAAAGCAAAAGGCTCTCTCCATCACCAGCAGCTCCAGCTCCGCTTACTGGTATGCTCAAACGCGCAGGGTCTGGATCCTGCAGTCTGGATCCAGGGCTAATTTCTGCAGGTGGTATTCATCTCTGAAATAAATCCGTACCTGGGAGACAACCAGCATCAGGCTGCTTGAGTTCCCTTCTTCATGCCACCCTCCGAAGGGACAAAATTGATCTTCTGTGCACTCTGGGAGAGAGGAGCTTAAAAAATGCTGGGAGAGTTTGTTTAATTAGGTGGCCTAGCAGTTCATTTCAGAAGTATGGCTGGCAATCACCTAACCTTCTTCCAGGGCTGATGTTAAAATCTGTTTCCACATTTTCTAGTGGGGGGAAAAAAAAAAAAAGGAAAAAAAGGTTATCCTTCTCCCTTTCCAGCAAGCCAGGAAAGCTTGAAACTAAAATGATGGCTTTATGCCCAGACAGAGAGGAACTGAAATAAATATGAGCAGGGTTAAGAATTTTCTTTATTGAGAGCACCTGCTCCAATTTTATATGTAGCGTTGCTAAAAATTCCTTCATTACGGTGTGCTCAACTCTGTGGGAGTTCGGTGGAGCCTTTGGTTCTGAGAAAACCTAATGAGTCCTTTGGACCTCTCTGGGGAAAGGTTTTCCCCGCTCTCCTCCGAACGGATTAAATGCGTCCAAAGGCAACGCGACGCGAGGGCGGCGTGCCGCGCTCCCGAGGACCGTCGCAGGCGGAGATGCGTGTCTGGCATTGCTGCGGGTGAGCTCCAGGGCAGGGAAGTCAAAAAATGAACTGGCAAAACCTCTCCACTTGCGAAGTTTCATGTAAAATGGCAATTTCTGTGGCTTTTTGCAGGTAGCCGGACATCTCCTGGGTGTAGCAGGTATCCCTGAAGGGCAGCAGACCCTTCTTGTACCTGCTCAAACACCTTCTCAAGAAGAGTGTGTCAGAAGGAGCTGCGTTGTGAGCTTTTTTGTGATGCACCAAGTTTTGACATTTTATTGTCGCTATGATGGGAGAAAGACAAAAGCAAGACAAGGTGTCAGCAATAGGCAATATATTCTTATTAATCAGGCTGATGTAGCTGGAAAAGGCGTACATCGGACAGGCCAGATCTCTGGGTCTAAAGCAAGCAATTTCAAGCTAATTTCTGGGCAAAAATAATAATTTCAAGTTTAACTTAATAATGTTAATCAATTAGCCTGAGACTTTGACTCAAGACGACGTTCTTTCAGCTTTTGTCTGAGGGTAAAGCAATTAGGGACTAATCCTGTAAACTGTATTATTTTTGGAGTTGAGGTTGATTACTCACAGACCGCTCAAACCTTCTACTACTGCTGTCAAAGTCCGGTTCTCCAGAGGTCTTGTGTTGCAGTTGTGATGATCCAAGGACACACAAATTGCCTAAGAAAAGGTACAGCCTCTGCTTACAAACCTGCTTCCAACTAAAGTCTATTTTTATCTTTTTACATGGCCTCATGGAAAAAAGAGGTGGTCTTTGACTTTGGAAGTTTAATCTCAGTGTTGACAAGGAGTCTCTCGGTGGCCCTGGCTAAGTTTCTTGTTTTATTGTATCGTGCTTTCCCCAAGCAGACGATGACTCCTTTGTTAATGGTCTGAAAATAATATTCACAATAAGCTTTTCAACTAGGTCAAAGCCTTTAGATGACAGAAATGCTTTAGGAAGTGCTGTTTGAGTGCTAATAACTGTGATTATGCACAAGGCAACGGCAGCCTGCTGGAGACGGCCAACAGATTCAGTCGAACTGCCATGTTTTGCACAAAATACCTCCTCAGCTCCAGGCAGATTGATTATATATAGGGCTGATGCCTCCTATAGGGGTTCCACAGATTGACCACCCCAGTGAATCGTCACAACGCAATTAAACAGCCCATAATGGTTGATATGAGGTACTACAGTGGAGAAGATGACAAAGGTGGCTCTGCATGTGCTGAGACATGAAAGAGAATTCGGGAGGCGCAGAGACCGGCAAGGAGCCATTGGGGTCTATTTGGAGGGGACAAGTGAGGAAACGGTTGGGGCTTCCTCGGTGCTGTTGTTTATTTTTTATTTTTCAACTCTGAAGCCTAAATAAATGCCAAATTGAAGGTGAGGAGGGTGGCTTGTGGGAGCAGGGATTCAGCAATGCCACCGCAGTGCCAGGCCATGGCAAGACAGAGGGAGGTGACCAGCATGGGTAAAACAGGGAGATGATAAGGTTGACCAGCATCCTGGGTGATGGGTATTCATTTGGTCTGCGGGATGACTTTGGCTAACTCTGCACTAAACCCAGGAAAAATCTAACATTGGAAGTTGGTCACTTCTGTTGCGAACCGTGGTATTTTCAAGAAAGATTGCCTCGACAATAAATTTTATCCGAAGGGTTGACCCCCTCTATGTGCTGGAATAACCCAGTCCCACTGTTATTAGACAGCCTCTGTTAAATGCCACGGTTTTTTTCCAGGCCCTGCAACGGCAGCTTAGGTTCACCAACACGGCAAAAGACAGTTTTCTGTCTTTTTTTCGTGCCGGACCTAAAAATTTTCAAGAAAGATTGCCTCGACAATAAATTTTATCCGAAGGGTTGACCCCCTCTATGTGCTGGAATAACCCAGTCCCACTGTTATTAGACAGCCTCTGTTAAATGCCACGGTTTTTTTCCAGGCCCTGCAACGGCAGCTTAGGTTCACCAACACGGCAAAAGACAGTTTTCTGTCTTTTTTTCGTGCCGGACCTAAAAAGCCGTGGCATCTGCAGCACGCGGACCCACGGCGAGCCACCGGCGAGCTGCCGCCGCGGCATGTGGGAAACGGCTCCCGCGGCTGAGGGTGGGCACGAGCGTGGGGGGAAAACGAGCGCGTGAGGCTCCCTGGATCAGCTGCTTCGTTCCGATGCTTCCCCAGGAGCTGACATAACCTAAGCCTAGGAACTGGCAGGGGTTTTTACTTTACTGGGACAGAAGTAACATTCTTGAACTTGCAGAAATTACAGTGCTTTACTAGGGGATAAATCTAATCAGATTGTATCCAAACGGTCTAGCTATAAATTTTAGCCACAGATGTATCTCATTTTCTTAATACCTAAGCCGCTTAGAAGCTTTAGCGTATTTATTTTCCTTTCACCCCTGCAACGCGGAGATACACTGTCCCTATTTTACAGCTGGGGAAGTTACTCACAGAGAGACTTAAGTGTATGTATTCACGGCAGTCACCGAGTAGAACGGAATTCAGCATGGCTGGAAAACCCACCTGAGAAGCTGGGTAAATACTTGGGCAAGTAGCTCAGCAGCCAATGCCAGGAGTACCCGCGCTAATTCATGAAAACAGGTCTAAGTGCATCTACTTGGGCTCCCTGCAGGGTAGAAAGGGTTTGAATGACTTTGAATGACTTTGAATGACTCGCGCAACATGGCACGGGGAGGCCGGGGCAACGCGGGAGCCGATCTGTGTCCCTGAGGCTGGTGGTGGCTGAAGCCTGCTCCTGCTTGCTCCCTGCCCGGTATGTGATGGAGGTGGAGGCACTAAAGGGCAGTAGAATCTCCGGGTTTTGCATTCTCTCCTCTTTTTCCCCGTAGCTGCGTAAGAAGCATCCACCAGTCCGGACCAAGTTATCAAACCTCGTCTCCCTTCCTGTCTCCCAAACCATCAGTCAGGCTGGGTGACTTCACTGCTTTTCTTCAGAGACTTGAAGAGGACCTTTTAGAGAAGCAAGGGCACAATGATAAATCAGAGCAGCGTGAGTGTGGCACCACAGCAGAGACCATTCCTTGAGTCCCAAGTCATAATTAACTCCCTGAAGGACAGAAACCTGACAGGAAATCCAAAATCTCTTTGCAATCCGCTAAATATTGCAGGAATGAATGGCTGGCACGGGGAAAGGAATGTTGGCTGGAAGTACAACTTTTTGGTTTGAGCTTTTCCTGGGTTGTGTTTATTTAGCATATAGCTCGGAGGCACTTGCTGTTTCATATCTAGGAATGGAAGTAACACAGATAGTGTTGCACTGGAAGATGGAAGGGTTGTAGCTCAATCTGTTGTTACCTGGAGCTAATTTCTGCACCTGCACAGGGCCTCGAGTGGTGTTTAAAACATTTAAAGTGTCTAACTGTGGGTTTATGTCAAACAGTTCAAAACGTGGTTGCCCTGCGGGTCTTTGTACTCAGACCGTGAAGTCCGAGGTGTGATTCCTGATGTCTTTTTTGTTTTCCCTAGGTGAAATGGAAGTAAATCCCTAAAAACCCCATATCTGAACCTTTCTCCCGCTAAACCAGAAAAAACCCGCTGCACTTCAGATTCAATTTCCCTCAAGGACAGGACAAGAGAAAGTAAAGACATACGTTGCATGATGTCATGTAACCATTACCAGAAGATGTTCAGATACGACGTGGTGAGGGTCCCATACAAACTAAAATAGAACATAAATTATTCGTCTCGTTGAAATGATGCTGTTTCACAACAGCTACACATTGCCTCCTTCCTCGGGAGCTCTGGCTTTGCCAAGCTTCAAACTGCAACCGTTCTTTGTCTTGGAGTGGTATTTCCTACCCTTTCCCATCCTTCCCCTGCTTCTGAGCCATCCTTGGATGCGTTTGAGAGCATCACTCTTGGCCAGCTCATCTCTGCTGCTCGCTGGCCGGGCAGGACCAAGCACCCGGGTAACTTCGAACGGCCGGTGCCTGCTCTGTACCAAAGCAGCAGACCTGAAATAGCAGAGGGCTCGATTTTATGAGGCCCTTGGTGTTGAAATGCAGGTGATGAGTTTCCAATCAGATAAGGCAATGGTAATTCCAGATGACCCTGCCATCAGTTGCAGGAATCGCCATGCGGGGAATGTCGGGGTTAGGTTTCTCTCGGAGCCTGGACACATTTATAATGTTTCAGTAAATGAATAGGGAGTACTGTGACCCAGCTGGGAAATTTATGGCCTTGGTTGTGGCTCTGACAGGACTTGGGAGTGAGATATCATGGGCTTCGGGGATGGAGGCTCATCTTAAACTTAAATTAGGGTGGGGGTAGGGGTGAGAAGCAGAGATAAAGCAGCTGTTGAAAAGCTTAAGCTGTGTGTCTCTGGCTAAAAGCAGCTCAAGAGAACATGCTCGCCGAGGTGTCAACCGTCTACGAAGTACCCATTAATTGAAAAATATTCCAACTGGACCCGGAAGGACAGATTGAGTCCCATGTTGGGGGGTCCAGCCGCTCGCTCGCTCATAAAATGTGCAAATTGCAGTCTTCGGAGGAGGAGGAGGGATAGTTTCATGGGAGGAGAGGTTGTTCCTGACGATGTGCAGTCACCAAGAGGCTCGAGTTGGGGAGCTGTGCAACACAGGGACCTTTCACTCCATCGTCTGCAGTCACTCAACTTATTTTCTCTCGGGGCTGGACCGGCGGATTTATTGCACCTTTTGGATTTTCAACAGCATCTGTTACATAATCTAAAATGAACTCTTCAAGAAATGGAAGCTAATCTTTGCCTAAGCTACGTACAATGATATGCTGTGACCTTCCTGACTGATACTTAGAAAAACTTTCCTTAAAAGCAGAGGGTGAAAAAGAGGGTTTAAAGATTTACTGGGACATTTACAAGTGTGATAAAGTTTTTCAGCCTGTTTTGTTTTATGATAAATCATTTTTTATTGCCCCAGAAAACCTGGGAGATGATGACCAGAAGTAGAATATTTTTGGCTTTGTCATTGGAAAATTAGACCCAAAGCGTTACAGCTATGAATGGAAGGAAATTTAAAGCACACAACAATCTGAGGTAACCAGTCAAAACCCTTGCTGTGGCTGTCCAAACAAAACCAAATAATACCTAGAAGTAAACAAAAGATGTATTTTGTAGGCCACTGAGAAAACCTTTATTTTTTTTCCCCTTTTGATCTTGAAGAACTTTTTTGATTTTTTTCCAAAGAAAGTAGTGAGGTCAAAAAATGATTTTTTTAATGTTAAAAAATATGAATGTTTGGAGAAAAGCCAAACATTCATAATTTGTTTTATTTGAAAAATTTCAACCAGCTGTACCTATGAAACTGGAAACCAGGTAAAAATTGCCCTGATCTGGGCCTTTTTTTAAAACTGAAAAGTCAACCAAGGTTCATCAGAATGTTTTTAAGGTTCCAGCAACCTGTCCTAGGCTTGCTGGAGACTGGACCTGGATAACAAAATCATAGGAGATCATGTGGACTCAGCTGAGTTTCACTTTCATTTTTTCAGACAAACCTGAAATCCCAAGTTATGTGGCATTTGTACTAAAAGCAAACCGAGATTTACACAAAAAACTTTCCTGGCTAATTAATACCAAAAAATCAAGGTGCACAGAAATGAAATTGTGGTTGCATTGAAATAATTAGTTTTGTCATTGACACGATTGGGAATTGGAGCTTACCCTGAACATCCACCATCAAATCCACCTGACTCCTGACACGATATTCATAAACAAACAGTGCTAGCTATTTCTAAAGCAATTATCCCGTTTTTAATTCTTCTAAATCTTCCAACTGAGGAAAAGCTGATCAATACATCTCAGCGAACAGTAGTTCTTTGTTGAAAGCCAGAATAGCTTAAGCTTCTTTCTTTTCATACTAGTAGCTTCTGAAAACTCCTTAGAGGTCACCATTTTCTGCTCCATGTTAACACCATCTCTAGTGGTCCCTGATCCGTGAGTAGGACTCGTAAGCATTAAGCAAGATGAATTAGCTACACAAAAATAGCTGAATAATAGAATTAAAGCCATTTTCAATCTCAATTCTCTTGCAGATGTGTGCGGGTCTGTTTTCAGTGCCCATAGTCTTGCAATTATAAGTTGAGTCGTGAGTTACCAAAGGCTCGATCGACTTCAGGACCCCCCGTTGGATAGTTCACCTCCAGCAAGAAAAAGTAGTTGATCTTCCGGACACGTTGCGCACCAAAATCAAAGACGCCACGTCTGTTTTTTCAGGGCAATCTACCCCTATGCAGTAGTTTTCCTGGAATCTGAACCATCTCGTACAGCACAGAACACTGAATTCCTGCCAGGAATGATAAACATAGCCCATTTTTCTTTCCTTATCTGTTTGCATTTTGCTAATATCACCTCTCAAGCCCTTCCGCTCACTTCCAGCGGCTATTATCAGCAGACAGCAAAGAAATCTTTCCCAACCAACATGTCTGCAACTGTTGTGTGGGAAATTTTGTCACCTGTGCTCTCTATGCACATAAGCTGTGATTTATGTGAGTGGTGATACGGGGATTGATTATGGAAGTTTAATTAAGATCAATTATGTAACAAGGTAACGTATTAAACGTATGGTGATTTTAGGGTAAAATATTAGGATGGAGGATGCCACAACTGCTTGAAACTCTGATTACATGAGAGTCACCAAAATTTATTGCCACAGAAATCAAGAAAAACATTCCTTTGACTTGCTGAGAGGATGTTTAACATTAGTTGAAAGCCTCATGCTAGCATTTGTTGGAACATTGGTGTTCATTGCTAAACAGTCTGCATGTATTACAGCAAAAATGAAAAATCAAGAGGGAAAGACTAAATTGCCTTAGGCTATTGATTTTGAGTTCCAAATCAATTTGTTTTGGTGGTTGTTTCTTTTTTACGTTATATGTGTGTCATAAAAAAAGAAGTGAATGTACTCCGTTGTATTGCATATCTAAACAAATTGGAAAGCTCTTGGGTAATCTCTAGCAATAAATTTAAATGGGTAAAGCTTTCTTACTTAATCACTTATATTTTATATTCTGTGTGGAGGGAGGGAGTTTGCCATCAGTACTTCTTTATTCAGTGTGCAAAATTAATTTGATAAATGCAGCCTGGAAGACAGTGTGGTTTTAAGTATGATTGGTCATAGCTTAAGGCAAACTATGAAGTATATACATCATTAATAGTAATATATATGAATTAATACAAATTTTTAATGCTACAGATGGCATGGTGTTCAGGTGGGAATAAGAACATTTTAAAATAGTACACTCTAGATAGAAACCCAGCTCAATAATGTTTGCTACAAACGTGGGAGTTGCTGAGGGAGAAGCCAATATTGCATTCCTCAGGTCTAGGGCAGAAAAAGTGGAGGAGCTAAGATGAAGTACAGATTTTCTTCTAATCAAATCCAGAAGACGTGCTGTAAACCTTATTCTAAGAGATCCGCTAAGTCTGCAGCATGAACATGACAGGCAGGCAAAACTGTGGATTTGATCATTTAAAAACCTGTGGATTCCTGGGGTTTTGGCTACGTTAAAGACTCTGAGAAAAGACATGCTGAAAATTGTTGAGGGGTGTTACCAAACCAAGTTGCCAAAGGCTTAGTCTGCCTCAGTAATTCAGAGAGCAGCTGGTTGAGCTAACTCCCAGTTAATTACCTCTTCATTTCTGCAATCACTCCATAGTTTGTTTAGGGCAAGGTGGACTGGAGGTTTTGGTGCCCAAATCATTCAATTCATTCATTTGCTATAGAAAATAAAGGATGGAAAATAAAGACCTCATTATTGTACATATTTTTTCATTTAATTCGTTATGGGCATATTACAAAATGGCTTTGTAATTTGGGTAATCATACACAAATGTTGGGTTTTGCTGCAGCATATTCAGATCAAACACTTGTTTGGCTGAACCTGGCGGGCGATGCTGGTGCAAGCCCAGCTCACTGAGAGCGTAGAGGTGATTGATTAATTGCTCCCGTAAATCTTACAGAGCCAGATCCTGATGTCTTGTCACACTCTGAATGGGGTAGGACCTTCAGTGCCCAGGATGCCAGAGGCACTTTTTACCTGGAAGTCAGAAGAAGCGTGGGGATCAAAGCACTACGTGCGCCCGTTCGTCCGAGGAGGAAAATGAAGGTATGGCGTATCTTCTTCCCGCCATTCAATGGGATCGTTGTAGGACTGTTCCATACAATAAAGTTTCTCGAGTCCTTTGTTCCATCTACTTTATATAAATACCACGTTGTAGGTCTTAGGGTAACAGTTAAGTATGGCAGTCAATCCTAACTTCCACTGCTTGCCCATAGATTATCCTAAATCATTGCCCTTTGTCATTTTTTTATACAATACCAAATTGCAATCTCCTACAGTGCCAGCTTTGTTTTAACTCTGCAGCACATCTAAAATCAGCATTTAAGGAATGTTTAAATTGTAAAGTCAAGCTCTGAGAAGATTAGGAAGTGCTTGGATCCAGAATACCCAAGCAGCCTTAAATTGGCCCCATTCTATAAAGCCTTTAAATATCCGATTGCTACAAGTTCATGCCCCTTCCAACTACTGTGAAAAAAGAGGTGAGACCTGCAAAAACTAGCCCATTTTGAGGCAGAGCCTGGATTCATTCCCGCTGTACTTTCCATCCACGGCTTTGAATGGAGTAGGAGCTTGTATGGAAAAAACACAGTGTGATCATGTAATTAACATTTCCTTGTGTGGAACCACAGCAGCGCCTAGCAACTGGGGACAGCAGATGGAAGGGGGTTCACACCCCCACTTTGACAACTTATTGTATGAAATTAGCCCACCCTTCTCTCAGAAAAGTTCTCAAAAAGTTGATGTTAATTCATTTTGTCTTAGTGATGAGGAGCTGTGATGGGAGACTGACAAGTCACTTAAAAATCTGATACTCTATTGAGAATTTCTGTCTCTTAACCATTTTACTCTTTCACCTGTTATTTCCCTCATAAAAATCAACCTTGAACTCCTTCAAGAAAACACATCTCTGTTCTTCAAAGGATACAGATGCTGCTTCCACAGCACTTTTCATCTTTTCTAGTCTACACTGAGAGTTAGAGACCAAACGTAATATCTGTTCTAAGATTCGGATCCACTTGTCCAAATCATAAGATGCTTCTCCAGCCCCTGCATTTTAGCTCTAAGTTCAAAACCAAGGGAAAAAAAAAACAAAACCACACACAAAACCCCCTTTTTCTTTTTTCTGTTTTGTTCTAAACAACGTCATCTTCTAACTGTGGTGGTGGGGAGGTCTTCACTAGCCTTTCCAATGCCTGACCTGACATCTGTTTTCTGAAGGACTTACTGGAATAGTCTGCCCAACGAATGATCCAGCTGGCTGAGTATTCCTAGGTGCTGGATTATAATGCAACAGAGAGGAAAGACATACTTGTGGGTTTGACATCAATACGGAGACAGAAAATGCCATTTAGTGTGGAGTGTTCCAGTGTCACTTTATTTAGGAAACCAAGCAGGTCATTGTAAGAAAGGTGACTATTTTACACCTACACCTTTTCTGTGTTCTCCATAATCCTTCTCCCCAACTCCCCAAAGAAGACAAAAATATGAAAAATACAGTTAGATGTTTTTCATGTTGCATTCTAGCTATAATCCCTGATAATTCCAGGCTAGTGCTGTGGAAGAAATGACCAAATTTTAATCGGTTTATGTTGTGAAATTTTAAAAACTATGTTTCCAGCTGACTTTCCTACTACTGTACTCACTTTGCCTGAAATGGTTTTTGGCTTTCATAGTCTGGGTAGGTTCAACATGGCCACGAGGGTTTTGGAAGACCTCACAGGGAAGACCTCCTACAATCAGTGGTGAATGCTGTCCCTTCAGTTAGAAAACAGCTTCTTAGCTTTGAGTAGGTGTTGTGTCAGTGTCCCAGGAGAGGGATCTGCTCTTGGAAGGGTCTGTTTCCTTGAGCTCTCTGAAGATCTTGACCACCCTTTCACCAAATGGGTTTATGTGAGCATTGTGCCTGTTCACTCCAATATCCTGTCAACATCTGAGGGTGTTTCCATCCAGAGCAGGGACAGTTATTTCCAAAGCTAAAGGTTCTTTATGGAGAAAGCCTTACTCATTTCCCTTAATTCAGATATTATATTTTTTAAAAAGTGCATTGCTTAAGCCATCTAGAGCTTTAAATGTCAGAACTCCAACTGGAGCACAGCTCACAGGCCTCCGGTGTTGCTATATTGTTCCAATGACAAACCCAACCCATGAAGTGGGTTGACCAGCTTCCAGTTGATTAAAGGTGTTCTCCAGAAGAACAGTCTAATTCGGAGTTGACAAAGGCGTGGAAACTATGTCTGTTTCCAATAAAACTCCCTGCCTCCTTGCCAGGCACAGAAAAAAAAGTGCCTTCAAACTCCTGGCCATGAACTTGCTTCATGTTTTAGCATTGCCATTCTGCTTTGCACTGCAAACATTACTAAAAATCACCAGAGTATCTATCATCTGCGTGCAAAACCAGTACGCTCTTTGACATATTTTCTTGTTTCTCCCCCCAACCCAGTAGCTGCACATTAGTCTGATCCGGGCTGCAGGCTACCTCTCTTCTTTTATGCTAGTCCAGCAAACTCCAAAGGCACAAACTGGAAAGTGATTTGGCCAGAGGTATTATTCTTCCCTCTCTAGATGTCCCTAATTGCACTGCATGTTGGCCTAACCTTCGAAAAATGCTTTGGAAGAAGGTGGCACATTGAAGTTGGTTATTGCTTTCTGATGACAATGCTGAAGGTGATGATTGCCCTGTAGTGTAGTGCATCATGTTGGATTCATTTAGCGTATGTTATGTACCCTGTGGTCTGTGATTCATTCGCTGCATTGCAACGTGCTTTTTGGAATCACACTCCAGCAGTGACTTTCTGACATGCGGTTCAAATACTCATTTCTTTTCAGACCATACTTTTATTACAGCGAGTAGATCTGTATATAGCTTTAGACTGCTGCAAATTTCCAAGGGCCGCGTCCCAACAAGTATCACTTTCCAATTTCATTCCCCTCAAGAAATTCTGTCAACAGCTTCTCCCAATTCCATTAATCTTGCGTTTTACCATCTTAAGGCCTCCCATTCTCTCAACTCCCTTAAAGATGTGACCAGTGTTTCTCCTTGAGTGCTGACAATTGCTTTCTCATTCTTATGTGGAGCTGCTCTCCCTGCTAAGAACCACATGCAGTTTTCAATAATACCTATTCATCAGTAATGTATATAGTGAGCCAGGTCTGGATTTCCACACTGAGTTACTGATGTATTTTACATACCTTTCCTTTCTCAAAAGGGATTTTCTGTCTCTGAACACTAAATATGAGAAGCATTTTTCAAATTCTTTGACAGAATGCTTTTAACATATCAGCAGGGTTAATAAATCTTTTCCATTTGTTCTGTTCACTTTTATTCATAGTGAAGTATTGATCAGGAACAAGCAGGGATTGTGAGGACAGTTCTCAAATGAAAGTGATATATGGTGCTATCAGGATGCTGTTACAAACAGTTTCACCTGGAGCTGTGGGCCATCGGCCCCAAGGATTTTCTCCCAGCAGCAAGGAAACCCAGAAAGAGAACATTTAACCACACCAGACCACCAACCTGTCGGAGCTCTCCACTGCATTAAGTTTTCAGATTCGCTTTACTTTACCCCCTTTTTCACTGTGGTGCTCTTGAATAACACAAGTGTTTTACCTCTCCAAAATGCAAGCAACTGATGGGGTCAGAGTGACTGATTTCAAGCCGGGATGGGGTGAGATAGGGTACAATAATATTGGTGCCAAGAGGAACACCTTGGAAACCCGATTTCACCTTCTGTCCATGCCTCAAATCTGGAAAATCCAGGGGGGCATCCCTGCATTGATATCATTTTCTCTGTGGCTACCTCTGTGTCTGTGTACTCTTTATAGATACCTTATGGCCACGCAGCAATTAAATCGCTTTCTCCTCAGACAGACCGATAGACACCTTTGTTCCTGTGTGTCTTGGTTGAAGGATAATTTGTGAATCCTGCAAAAGCTCACGCTCACAGGTGGTCCATGGGATGGCCCTTGGAGCAGCGTGATGAACGGGGACCGTCATATAGATGGAGTTAAGCGCAGTCTTCACAGAGACCTTTTGGCAGGTCCTCGGGTGGAGAAACCTAAAGGTGTGTGATGGGGACCGGGTCTCTGCAAAACACCACGCTGAAGCAGAGCAGGGACTGAACAGAGGACAAGGAGACAAGGCAGTTCAAGAGTGCCACTGCATGGTTGGAGCTACCTCTGGAAGAAATAACAAAGAAACGCTCAAATAATAGACTTGTTGCAAAAATTTTACACTTACAGCATTTTTCAGCTACACACCTCACATGATGTTAGAAGACTGTGGTGGATTCTTGGCTGTACTATCACAGATGAGTCGCTGGAGGACAAAAAGCTCACCCGCACTCTCCCATGTCTCAGTGCTAGAACTGAGGTCCCACATCAGACTTGATGTTCCTATTATTTTTCTTTATTGCTCTAAGGGAAAAGTGGGCAGAAAAGAACAAATATGACTCACAAAAATAAACAAAACAAAGCAAAACAAAATCAGCAAATCCTTTTGAAGAAGGTAAGCAAAAGGACAAATATGCAATGAAAGGGGAAAAATAACTAAAAAGAATAACACTGTCAAAAATCTGAGCTATTGCTGACAAACAGCAAATAAGTCATTTTTCGCAAGTGTAAATTAATATTGGGAAAATGAAGTATTGAGATGCATATGGGGGATGATATCCAGGAGCTAACTGCCCTTCTGTGGTCAGTTCACACCACACTACCCACTGTCCCTCGTTACCGGGAAAATGTTGACTGATTTTGTGATATTTGAAGGAGTCATCAGGATATAGAACTGTCAAAACCAAAGGAAAATTGAAAAGCTGAAAGCTAACCAATCCTAATTACCTCATTTTTGATAAAACACCGGGCAGGGATATTACCTTACAAATACTCATGAAAAAAACCCCAACATTTCTCATGGGGAAAGTCTCAATAGCTCAAGTCTTTTCATGAAGATGGGATGGAAAGACTGGTGGTGATGAGGTCGGTGTAAAGGGACAGGGTGCTGTTCTGAAAGGAGGAATTCGGCCTAAATGTCAGAAATACTGGGAGATATCTTGGGTTGTGAAAAAACTTCTCAGATGCTGGTACGAGGTCTCTCCTTTAGGGTTTTAAACCAGCCAGTGCCATAGGGGATTATCCTGAATCGTCAAAGAAATAGCCTGGATGACCTAACTGATTTTCCATTTCTAGTTTCCATGAGTCTGTAATTCTGGGAATTTTTTTCTCTGTTGCTCTTCATATGAAAAAGCTTCTCCACATGCTTCCCCCCCCCCGCCCAAAACGTCTGGTCATTGGAATTTCTGTTTAAAATTTTGGTGACACGTTGTGCTTTTGTCAGCCTTGGCAAGGAGGCAGGGACAGTGCATGTGATCCACCGAGGAGAACAGAATGTCAAAATATAGTTGTGGCACGAGAAGAGTCGGCGAAGTTTGGAGTTAGGAGTCTATTTTTAGTGGCTAAAGACTGTTCCAAGGTTAAAAGAACATACAATTCTGGGGGAAGGTGGAGGGAATATTTGCCCTCCCTGGAGGCAATCCAAGAGGATTGCAGAATAAGAGGTCAGAGGAGCAAAGGGAGGGGAGGGCTATCTGTGACACAGCTGTTTTTGAAAACAGAAAGAAAAAAAAAAATAGTTGGATGGTAATCCCTTACGTCGTATCCCACCGAAGCGTTTTTCAGAGTGGTGGAGTGGAACAAATGTACAGTCATATTTAAGGCATCAGACCACCTACATCTTAACAGATCCGCAAATTGATGTTAATGAAGCCATTTATGTTTAGAAAAAAAAATTTAAATTCAGCTGGAAAAATAGAATGAATGCTGAAACACTGGCTTACTTGTTCAAACCAGCTTTCTAAAGCAGTATTTGATGTTTGCTGGAGAAAAGAGCAGACAGGACAAAGCTGTCTAAGGACGACTATGTCAGGCAATACTTTCCTTCAACATGTTTCTGACCAACAGTGGAAGACCTTAGGTTGTACCAGTGACAAACGCTTGCACATAAAAAGGGAAACAGCAGTTTATTTTTTGGCAGAAAAATGAAGATTTGGGCAGTGTAGAACCTCTTGGAGACAGTTACTGGAGATGAAAATTGCTAACGCAGAAAGATCTATTAACTGTAAATTAGTGATGCCTAAACTGGGAAAATATTGCGATTTTTTTTTTTTCAGAGGCACTTGCAAACTGTGTAAATCTTCTATGGTTTTCCTCTCATATTTATTTAGAAAATTAAAACTACAGTAATTTTTTCTTGTGGGACTATTTTATTTACTCATTTTTTCAAAAGGAGGGATAGCAACTCAAAATTTGAAGGAGGAAAAGGCACGGGAGCCGCCTAATTTCGCTACATTTTTCTTTCCCCTGCAAGAACTGTAAGCTTTCTCCAAGGAAACGAGTAGTGGATGATTAAGCTACATACAAAACCAAAACAGCATGTGTTATCCAGTGCGTGCACAAGTCAAACCGCTTTTTACGTGGGTTAAGAACGTGCTCGGCATTATTTCTTTTCACCTGCCAATCCACAGTTACCCACACAAGTCTTGGATGTGCGTACGAGTCCCTCAAAGGTTGTCCTCTGTATTTGATAGAGCAGAAAGCCAATATTGTTCATCTGAGGGCTATTTTTAATGGCTACATGGAGAGAGCTCTCGAGAGTTGCCATAAATATCCTGTTTGCTTTCTTTGTTTCTCTTTCATTTAGCTCCCTTGGTATCAACCAGACTATTCTTCCTAAAAAGTTTTACTATATCCCTGCCGCCTTCAGAGGAGGAAATCAGGGAAATACATTTGCAGGGGGAAAGGTGTATTTATTCAGCAATGAGTAACTTTTAAAAATAGTTAAATCAATTTAGAACACACGTTCAACAGCGAACGCTCACCTTTGGACGGAGATCAAGAATGGAAACTCTCAGACCAGAAGGAATTTGCGCAGGATGTAATGAGGAACAAAAAAATGTGAGCGGGTCTGGGGGGTTCCAGGGCCAAAATAATGCCAGGTCGCCCCAAACCGCCAGGCAACACCGCTGCCCTTGCTCCCTCTCCCGCAGCACACAAATATATAACATTTCGCTGAGAGTGTGACGTGCAAGTCCAAGCACCCACAAGGATTAGGCTCCGTGCCCAAGCGGGGAGCTGCGCTTAAACACCGGGGCTCTGCCCTGAGGTGCTTCAGCATCTCACACGTGTGCACAAGCGCCTGTGCGGGCGTTCCAGTGCCCACAGAGCGCTTTCTTGTTGTAGAAGGCTGCGCTCATTCCGATGAAACACGTGAAATCGGATCCTCCTTTCTTCCTGCTCTGTTCCGCCTTTCTTTCTGCTGAGCGTCAGAAACGCGGATTACATTCGTTCGACCGCTGCCCGCCGCACCGGAGCTGAAGTTTATCTCCATCTTCCTTCTGTTTTTTTTCTTTCTTTTTAACTTCTTGGCTCCCTTATTCAGGAGCTCCTGAAAGAGAGAAATTCTCCTAGTGCAGAGAAGCAGCAGAGAAGCTTTTATGTACTGAAGCAGTGGGCTTTTTTTTTTTTTTTCTTTTTTTAATAAAGCAGATGTTACTTTCTTATGAAAGCAGTGCTGACCTTTTTCCCCTGCCCATTCTCCAGGCTGGCGTGTGCAGACTCCGGGAACTCTCCTGACCACTCTCCCTCGCGCCTGGGGCTGCAGAGCCTGCCCTCCCCGGCGGGGTTTTGCATGAGCCTCCCAGACAAGCTGGGGAAAATGCCTTCCAGCAGCTCCTCTCACCTCGTAAAAGCCGGAGTGTGAATTGCCGGCGCATGTGGGAGACCCAGCAGACTCTGGGGATGCTGGATCTCTTCCGTTCTCCCACCACGACCGCCCCGCGTCCTTGGCAAACCCTTCCCATTGCCATTTTGGCAGCAGCACCATCCCCTCCTTGGCTGCTCCTCTCCCTCTCGTGATCCCATGTGCTGCTGGGGACTCGCAGCTGGTGGCATGAGACAAGTGGATCAGTCCCAGCTTCCTATGACTATACATCGTTTTTGGTGCGTGCAGCCCAACCCATCATCAAGCTCATGGTTTTTAGGGTCATCCTTGGCGCAAGCGGCCGAAACAGGGGTTTGCAGACGGGAGGTGGGTGGTGGTTACCCTAACCCAGCCACCGTAGGTGCTCTGGGTAACTGCTGCCAAAGATCTCGGCACCTCGGGGGGAAAGCCAGCCATGGCCATCGTGCAGAAAAGTGCAGCGTTGAAGGAAGGGCACGAGGCAAAGTCATGGCCATGTCAGATGTCTGTGCTCCTCAAGGATAGATAGCACCTGTCTCCCCAGGGAAAAATCGAGGGGAATTGTAGATGCCTTTGTAGCGTTGCCTGCCTTATTAGGTTAAAGGACTCCTGGTTTGGCCTTTGCTTGTGGGTATCCCATTCCCTTTTCCCAGCAGGCGCTGAGGTATGCTGAATTAAGATGACACATTCTGTGGACAGGTGGAGAAGGGAATCATTTCTTCAGATGGGAAGAAAAAAAAAGTGGTTAGAAAGTTTATCCTATGCTACAGAATAACCGTATCATTGGCTACCAGGGCGTTACACATTTATTATTAGACATGGTTTCTAAGTTTGATGTATAATTGCAAGGTTAGCTCGCACGATGTGTTCGCAAATCAGAGGTTTGTGGATCCCAATGGTAATTACGCATATCTGCACACCCTTGTCCATCCAGGATGGACAGGCAATGAAAGCATGATATCGCTTGAATAGTTTCTTCGTCCAAATGTGAGGAATGTCAAACTCCAAGTCTTGTAGAGTACAATGACATTTTTGCCTTTAACAGGATGCCTGTTGAGAGGTGGCTCCTGGAGGTCTGGGTGTTAATGTCCTGCCTGGGAGAGGGTGAAAGAGGAAGCAGGGAAGGAGGGAAAATGGGGGAAAATTCTCAGAATAGTTTGACCTTGGTGTTTTATGGCTTCAGAGGCCTGTGGCTCGGGCAGAGATTTCAGACCTAGACTACAATATCTCCATCAGATACCCTGGTCCCCGGCCAGGACTTCGCCAAGAAGGGAGGTGATGAAACAGCCGCTGTCAGCTCTTGGCTGTGGATGGTGGAAGATACCAGTGCTCCTTGGGGCTGAGGGCATTTGTTGTTTGGGAAGCTTTTGACTTTCTGAAGAGTGAAAATCCCCTGAGGGCTGGGGGAGCTCGGTGGGGAAGGACCATGCTGCAGCAGGTGGGTCAGAGGGCCAAACAGGAGCATTTCTGGCAGCTAACCACACTGGCTGTCTTGGTCCTGCTGAGTGGGTTTTTCATCTTGGGTACCAGTAGGAGTTGCCACCATGTCAGTGGCCTTACAACCTCCATTGCGACAGAGAAGTTTGCTCGTTCTACGGTCCCGACAAGGAAGCCTAACGGATGCTCACCGGCATCCATCTGTCACACGTATGATGGGAAGACTCCCACCCCAGATACTTTACCCTACCAGTGATTACCGCCCTCGCCAAACCACAGACATCCATGAGACAAAAAGCAAAGCTTTTGAGTTGTCACCATTGCTGTCGGTGGCTCAGAGTGAAATCTGGGCAGAGTGTGGGGTGTTTACACACTGTACGTGAGCAAAAACACCTCTCGGTGCCCCCGCAAGCCATTAACGCTCTGAGGAGTCAGCAGATGAACTGGAGTGGTTAAACTCATTAACATCAGGTTAACTCCCATTGTGAAGCTCCTGGCTCAACATCAGAGGGCAATAAAACACCAAGCGCAACATGATGACTGTTATGATCAGGAAATTTGGGACGTGTGTCATTAGAGGGAACAAACAGGGCAGCAGAGGTGTCTGGCAGCAACGCTGCTGAGTGTTCATTGCCATTCACGCCCCCTCCATGTTCCTCTTATGCCCTTTATCAGCTTCCTCCGATGTTGGGTGCAAACAAAGTCTGGCCCTTACCTGAGGGTCAGAGAGATGAGAGACAGCGTTAGACAGGATATTCCCAGCATTTTCAATGCTTCCTCTTCAGCGCGTTATGAATGTCTGACTGACATGGCCAAGCGAAAGTGCTGCAGGTTCCCGCGGGACCCGTGTGGCTGTAAAACTCACAAACATAATAATAACAAAGTCATAAATTCTGACCTGTGGTACAGTCCGAGTCGAATAACAGCTCCCCAGCTGTGGAATATGTGCCCTTGTTGTATGAAGGTGGCAGACCCAGGGGTAAAGTTCACCTCGTATTTGTCAGGTTGTGTAGAGCCAGGCCTGTTTAATGATCTAAAAGCAGCCAAAAGCCCCAGCAGCAGGACAGATGCCCAACTGTGTTTTTAGCCTGTTATGATTTACCGATTATTTTGTGAGGAGGGAAAGCTTAAAAAAATAGCCGATGAGGGACAGATAATGGTGCCGGGGCAACAAATGGTGGAGAAACTATTGCAAAGGATGGGTTTATCCCCTTCAAAACACCCAGGACCTTTTATCTTCAGAGCTTTACCCAGTGCTTCAATATCTTCAGGGCATGAGGACTGGATGCAGCCCATGACAAGGGGTGCAATAACCCATGGCTGCTTCTGTTTCTTTCTGCAGTGATTCCTTTCCGGCCACAGCCTTGCAGCCCCCAAACCCTAAAAGACATTAGGAAAGCTCCAGACCCTACAGAGAGGCAGGAAGCTGCACTGGGTGACTGTTAGCCTGACAGCCAACGGCTAGAAAGAGTTTGACACATGGAAAACCCCCAAGTATCCCATGCCTGCCTTTGAGATGTGCTGAGCTGGGCTGGTAACGGGGAGATGCACACAGGAGAGGCCAAGGAGAAGGTTGGGTAGGGTCAGCCATCCTCAGGAGTGGATTTTCCAGGGAAAAGGGACTTGGGAGACTTCTTCTTCATCCCCCCATCCCCTCTGTCAGACTGGGATCGCGTCCACCTCAAGCCTCAGTGACAAGTGGGAGCGGGCTGCTCGCCATCCGGAGAAGGAAGGACGAGATGATTTGTTTTTGTGTGTGTTTTTCTTTCCATGTCTGCTACTTGGAAGGAAACATGTCTGCTTTTAGAGAACAATGCTGCCCAGGGCCGTGGGAGTGAGTTACTGACGTGTGCGAATCCTAACCCGGACCCCGTTCCCAGGCCAGCCCTCGGCAGCTCTCAGCTGTGCGCAGTCCCCTTGCAGAGGCTGAAATGCTGAATGAGAGGGGCTGGGGGCAATTCGGAAGTGCAGCCCCTTCCCCCCTTTATGGGGACGCGGCACTTGCTCTCCCTAAGCTATTGTCAACAGGGATGCTTCAGGGCACCTTGAACACCCCCCAAATCCCCAGTCTCCAACCCTACCACCTCTAGTTCTTCCTCTCCTTCTTCCCCCAAATGCTTTCCCTTGACTTTGCTTATAGCTATTTCTTCTCTTCTCCCCCATCCATACGCCGATGGACTGATGAAGACAAAACGGGGATAGGACAGCCACCAAACATCTTTCTCCTCTCAAACCAAGCACAGTTAAGACAGACCTCCTCATCTTGAGACAACATAACACTCCCGAAAGTTGTGAAATTCCTACAAGACTTCCCACATCTCTATTAATCACATCAAGTGTTGCACGTCACCCTTCTCCAAAACCTGCCTTTGGAAGCAGAGAGGGCTCCATGGGTTGTTGCAGGGATGTTTAGCTCCTACCAGCCTCCAGTCAGGCCACTTTTTGTGCTGGTGCTCTTCAGACATCAAATTTTGAAGTGAAGCAATTTGGGCTGCAACCTGCTATAACTCCGCTTGTAATGACTACTTTGCTGTATCTCAGGGGTACAAAATAGCATTTTATGGATTCCCAGACAGCTCTCCAAACGGCTCCTCTGGCTAAAAGCACTTGGCATAAATTAGGGAATGCTCAGATAGGCTGTAATTTCCATCTACGTCTGAGCAATGCAGGATTGGGAGCAGGGAGTGTTATAGAGGAGTCAAATACTATGAAATTAGAGGTATTGAGGTGAAGGAGATGGACAAGAACTGCAAAGATACCTTTGGCAGAGTTTAGGGAACTACCCATGATCTTCAGGAAAGTGCTGAGTTGAGAAAATACATTCCAGCAACAGGGACTAACCAGACATTTCACTTATTTTACAGCATTTATCATCACCTCGTAGCTTCCCTGTTAGTGCATTGCGGTCCGCTGAGTCCAGCCGTGCCCAGAGGTGGGGGAGGCTGCGGAGGGAAGCTGTCCTCTCTCCCAGCAAAAAAAGCCCTTTGGGATCCTTTACGGTGATCCTTAAGGTCTACAGATCACCTTTAATACAAACTGTTGCACCGACACATCGGGGAGTGCTTAAACAAGGTGCCTTAACACACGCCCCGTCTTCGCCCGGCGCGCTTCTCCTGCCACCCGCCTGCCCGAGCCCGCGTGTTGAATGGGAGCTTAGTTTTAAGGATAAACACATCCATCACAAAGCTGTTGGGCGTGCGCCGGCGCTGGCACTCTCACCCCCTCCGTGAAACCCCTTTTGAGGACTCTCTGTCCACAGACCGCATCTCTGCTCCGGTTTCCACTCCCCAACCTGCTTTTTCCAACGCTCTCAAGCACAACCCTCAGTTTACCAGGAACGGGAAGAGACACAGGAAAACAAGGGGCACTTTTAACCCCTATTTTAAAGCTGCAATTCCCTCCTGCTTTAGTATATTTAGTTTGGGCACAGTTCTGAAACAAAAGGTATAAAGAAGCCAAGTTGTTGGGGCAGGGGGAGGGAAGAAAGTTGGTTTGATTTTGAGAGCCTTGGAAGATCATTAAAATTTCATAACAGGCAGAAAAAAAGGTTGTTTGCTTATAAGGTCTCCAGTGTTTAAAGAGCTAGAGACAAAACTGCCGAGCAGTATATTCCAGTTTGTCCTGTGGAATAGGAAGGAATGGCCCCAGACGTAATTACAAGTAAGTAGTGCAGCAAGAGAGGGGAAAATCTCAGGAAATCTGATGTCTAAGAACTTTTTTTCACTGGTGTTTAATCACTTTGCCCGGTTGTTTGTTTGTGTGTTTTTGCGATCTGTCTCAGTCGTAACATATTGGACCTTTTGATGGTGAAAGTGCGGGATGGGAAGGGTTTTTGCTTCTGAAATTCGGTGCAGCTTAAAGCAAAACCGGGGAACAAGGGTGAAATGTGAAGCTTGTTTTGTGAGTTTGCTGAGCTGGAAGCCAGAGTATGAGGTTTCAGTGGTGGTCTCGCTACTTATTGACTTGTGAGGTTTTATCCACTGAACAAGCAACATGAGAGAGATTTTTACAAAAGCAGGGAAATGATATCTCATTAATATTTCTACCTAGCAAAAAAAGAAAGGAATAATAACATTAGTGGTTATAAAGCAGCAGGGAGATGATGATGAATGTCGGGCTGTATATGAAAACTATGCAAGGCTGTATAGTTTTCAAAAAATATGTGCTATTTCTGTTCTTTAGCTTCACTCCTTAAAAATACATTAGCACTGAAATGGAATTTAAAAACTGAATAACAACGCTGGCAAAATATTTCTCTGAAAGACAGAACTCGCTCTGAAAAACAAAATCGGTCATAAATCATAGAACACATTAACAGCCACAATATAGAAATTGAACAGTATAAAATACTCTTCTCGGTACAAAATAACATTAACAACCAGTGCATTATAGTGGTACAAACACTAGTAAAGGTATTATATTACTGTCGAGGTTGCAGATACCAGTTCTGTTTTAAAATCACAGTTTAGTACTTTAAAAAATCATTAATAGTGAAAACCTTTTTTATGTTACATCATACTTATTTATGAAAAGCAGAAACTTATTGCGTTATATTTTATTATGAACCTACTTTTAGTTGTCTGTAATTTGTACAACATTACCGTATTGAATGGCATATTTCTTGCAGTAAAAGATATGTGTCTTAATTTTCTATTTTGTTTTACCAAAAAAACCCCAAAAAAGACCAGAAAAAAATGCCTTTTTTATAATTTCCTGTAGTTAAAATGTTTGCTAGGTAACCTTGAAGCTGAACATGAAGAAAACACATTGAAGTATTTCTTTAAAATGCATTCTATTTTTCAGTTGTTTTAATGTTTATAGCACATTATATTCCTCTGTGTATACCAAATATGCACACTTCATACCCTCAAGAACAACTTCGTAATTAGGGGAAGCATTTTTTAAAATATAGTTAAATTAAAAGTGAAGTTCTTTTATCGCTTGTGGGATTTGTGCTCCTAAAATCATTAAGCGCAGTAAGTTGGTCCTCTGTTTTGAAATGTTCGGCCCACAAGGAAAATTAATTGTTTTCTATTAGGATACAGTTTTCTCTTTATTTTTCTGTCTCCTGGGTATAGATCAGCTTCCTTGCTTCTCAACTTTTACCTACACGATTGTACAAATAAAACCCTAAGATTAATTCTGTAGATTGTACATACGCAAAATCTCATCGTTGTTTTAAGGAGTTTCCCAGATGGGAGACTGATCCAAGCCATGTCGAAGTTAATGAGTCATTTCTATCTGCTGTAAAGGGATTTGGATCTGAACGCTGGAGTCCTTACAAATTGGAGGCTGTACTTTCATAAGAACATGAATTTTATCATTTTGCAAAATCAGGAATAGTTACCCATGAAATAGTTTAGACTAGAGTTGGAAAGTGTAGTTTGGTCTGATAATGATATCTTCCTCCATGTGCTTTGGACTTATCGCTGGCTTTGTGGCCAACGCAACACGTGTCAGCTGATTTCCCACCCGTGCGTTAATAAAACACTGTGCTTTGGCATAGAGTTTGCATAGAAAAACATAATGAATTTTTAACCTGACTTCAATTTTATTCTTTTTCAAAAATAGACCGTGATGTTACTCTTCATTCTACATTCTGGTAATTAACAGAGAAGCCTTAAATCTCATTACCTTTATTAGAAAACGGAGAGGTCTGAGGGTTTACAGGAATTCTGGAGTCAATGAAGGTTCAAGTGCTCAAGTGCTTCTTGCCTCCTTTTCTCTCTCGCTTCTATACTTTTTATTCCTTGCTGTTGCGTTGTGCGTGCCTTTCCACAAAGCTTTCATTCGGAGCAGGGAGGAGGGTCTGAAAAGGGTTAGCTTAGACTAAACATAGTATGGAAACAAGGACTATGTTGTCACATCAGGTTTGCTCAACACTTAAAATCTGACTTGGGTCTCCATGTCCTGCCATAATGCAAATGAGAATGTTCTTGCTGGGAACATGTCATTCCTGTGAACGTTAAATGCTGTCATGCAAGCCTCGTGGGAGCAGGCTGCAGCAAGTCCTCCTGATTTAAGAGCTATTACTGATGCTGCTATTATTACTTTACAGGGGTACAGCAGGGATTCACAACCTCAGTTCTCAACCTTTCCCTTATTTCTGCATGGAAGGAAACGAAGTGGCAAGGCTCCCAGCTAGACACATTTGTTGTCCCAGTATGTAGGAATAATTGGAGGAAGGCTCCTGTTATGGAGTTTCACTCGTATAAGGAACCTCCATCAGATCATTTTTCAGACAGAAAGCTTTAAAAACATGGCTCCTGTTTAACTGCCCCAAAACATAATCAGTGGGCGCACTTATTTCCACGTGCTATAGATAGCACCATTTATGAGCCCAGAAAGTTTCTGGGCTTTGCGAGCCTGGACAGCTGGGGGTACACGGAGGGTCTTTTCATGGCTTGGGCAAGGGGAGCTGGCACTGCAGCACCCCTCTCCTGATGGCCTGATCTGTGCCCCGAAACTTTCCAGGTCAGGTGGACCACCCCAAAAAGTCATTTGAAAAGGTGGCTGAGGATCAAGCCTGTATGAGAAAAGCGAAAAGTTGGATTCTACTTAATTTCTGTTCTCTCTATGGGTTTATGCAGGCACAATTCACAGGCTCCCCGCGACAAAGAGCACAAAAGAGGCCAGAAGTGTCAGGGGCGAAGTGTGGTGGACCACTCCCAATAGCATACCCAGTACCACCGGCTTCCCACTCAGCCCCCACCCCAGCACAGAAATCTTTGCTGGCTCAGGGATGCAGTTTGCAACCTCTATGTTCCAACACTTGTAAATAAAGACCTTTTTATCTCTGGGTTTTCATATTCAGAAGAAAACGATCTCTGGCCATAAAAAACATATCTTCAGTAGCTCTGCTGAGGGCATAGCAGCCCAAGTCTTCAGCATGGCGTGGAAATGCACGTTGCAGGATTGGAGCCACGGGTACGTCCTTTTTCTTCCCTTTATCCGTTACACTTGATCCTGACGCAGCCAGTCATGTGTTGTTCTTTCTGGAGGGCGGCAACTCAGAAAATGCCAAATATCTGATTTATTTCTGGTTAAGAAAACGGTCCCTGCACGAGCTGAAAACTTCTCTCCATTTTGTTACAGTACCTGCCAAAATCCTTCAACTCTCAGAAACTTTCCTCAGCGCTGGGGATGTTATTGCAGCTCGGGCACCCCTGGAGGGGCTGAAGCCCCTCACCCTCACACACGCCTTGGCACAGCCTCTGTCTGCAGCAGAGGTGGGACAGGGGCTGGGGATGAAGCCGATAAATGAGGTTGTAATAGGTTGGGGAACAGATGTAAAGTCCAATCCGACAAATTCGGCAGAGAGGCAGCCTGCCCTTTCCTACTCCCAGCGCAGCCTTTTCCTTTCGACAGTTTGCTGAAAGCACCTCCATTGTGTGTTACTTAACACATCTGTGAATTTATTGCAAGCTGATGCTTTCTGTTTTGTATCTGAGTGGCACAAAAAGAAGATGTGGAAGAACAATTCATCCCAGATCTCTGACTCCACGCTGCATCCAAATGTGGTAAAACCCTGAAAAGCACTGACGTAGGAGAGCCCTGCTTGTCCCAGCCTGATCCTGAATGACACTGACACCCACTGACTTTTCCCTGCAACAGATGCTTGGGGAAAAAGAAGAGAATTTGAAAAAATTAGAAAAAAAAGGAGGCTTATTTCCAAAATACACCCTTTAAATACAGGGCACTGTGCATGTGTGGCAGGGTTTGAATACAACGTTGACCAGATTCCTCACGTGTGCAAGCCCACTTGTCCCGATTTCATTACCTTACTGCTAGCCCAACGGAGCATGAGGAGAAAGGGAAAGAATAAAGCCTTCCCCCGCGGGAATAAAGCTCAAATCTCAGCTTCTCAAACTCAGTAAGGGAGCAAGGAGGGTTGGTGAAGGGCACAGAGATTTCCCCTGGAGAGTTACCCCACCTGTGCTCCTTTGCTGCTG
>NW_010520512.1:0-1378 GCF_000687285.1 Phaethon lepturus
TGCTGCCACCTGGCGGTCCGTGCCGGAGAAGCCGCCCGCGCAGCCTGCGCGCCCTCTGTCCCCTCCCCACTGAGTTTTCACTCGGCAACAGCCCCTTCTGCAAGTGCTGTTCCCCCACGCAAGCGTCCGCGGCAGCCGGGGGATTCCCGATGCGGGGTCCCCAAACTGCCCTTTCACCTCCCACGCCGCGGGTGCCCTACCCCAACGTCAATTGTGTTAAGGGAGAGTGCCAGTGTAAGCGTCACCTTGTGCACACCCAGTGCCCAGGTGTGTGACAGGGTGCTTCCACATTGCCCCCAGTGTGACAGTAAACCGGGGGCATGATTTTACTAGGCTGTTCTACAATTCATGAAGTCCACCTGGCTTTCAGAGAAGGACCTTTTAGACTGTCTTAAGCAGTAGTATGAGCAAAAGGCTGGTAAAAGAGGGGAACTGGGGACCCCGGTTAATACATCCGTGTTGCTTTCTACCTCAGGTAGTATAGTGTACGATATTTTCTTTTGCCTACTTTTTGGTGACCAGATTTGCCACATCATGCCTACTACTAGGTGGTGCCTTGATCCAAGACTGCACTTTCCCCTTCACAGTATTGTGGGAGCATACAGCATCTCATTATGAAGTATAACTGTGATGAGAGTCAGGGACGGGGAGAGGACAAGGGCAGGGAAAGCAGCACTCGCTTCCTCAGCACCCCATATAGTTCTCTCTTGCAGAATCTGACATATGACACTTGCAGGATAAGAGGACTAAAAAGACCTGAATTTTCAGTAGAATAGTCCTTCCTTAAGAAATTCTGCTTAAGTCTTGTACTGAATGAGTTGAGATGGTCTTTGTTGCTAATATCCAGAATGAACAAAATGCTATTTTACTTTTAAATTAATGAGGTTCTTCATACCTTCAGTATTTGGATTAGTCTGAGTAGTTAATTTTGCTTCTTATCTCTCTCCCTGAGGTGGCTGTCTTAGTAGAGCCAGTTGTAGACTGGCAGGGCAGGGATCTAGCTGTGTGTAAACTCATCCCACTCTGTCCTGCCAAAGGAGTGCCAGAATAGGATGCTGCAGCAATTACCAATCCAGCATCTGAACATAAGCTTATTTTACCAGCCATTTAAGCTAATAAGGAAGCAATGGTAATTTCTAGCAGGGGCTGAGGTGGGTAACTGGTTAATCACTGCAGTTAAACCAGGGCTCACCTGTTAGAAACATTACTGAGCAGCTGAGCAGATCTTGATGGCAACCAGATCTCAGTGGGTCCCAGAAAACAACAGGTTTTCTAAGTCCACTTGCAGTACAAGTTAATGATCATTTTGCCTAATTATTAGTTTGATATAGTTAGTTATCATTAGTTTGGCATTGTCGTGGTTTAGCCCCAGCCGGCA
>NW_010520513.1:0-1059 GCF_000687285.1 Phaethon lepturus
CGCGGCCGGCTCTCGGCCGGGCCTCGCAGCGCCGAGCGCGCTCCCCGGGAAGTTTCTGATTAACAAGTGCCCGAGGACAAACCCCTTCTCCGTCATGTCTCTAGCCACAGCAACCCCTCTGACCTTGCCTTTGCTGGCAGGCAGGGACCTGCACATAGGAAAATCCCGAGCGCTCTAAACCCCTCCGGTGTGCACAGTGCTCCCAGGGAGCTGATGCGGGGCAGAGCCGAGTGGGAATGGGCACAGAGCACCCAGAGCCAGATGCCAGTTCAGCCTGATGGGAGCGTCCCTCTGTCAGCCAAGGACCCCCGAAAGCCCTGAACGCTGAGAAACACTGAGAGAGAAGTCATGAAGTTCTGTTTGCTTTGAAAGAGCATTTGGTAAATGAAAGCGGAATCGCCACCAACTAGTTACTGAGCAGAAAGTGTTGTCACTAAAACTGCTCAGCTCTGTTTGGATTCACACTGCACCAAACGGACGAAAACGATCAGCGTGAATAATTCACTTCCTGAGCTGAAACTGTCCACAAAAATCATCCAGAGAACAGGGGCTTGTGCCGGCGCTGCTGACTCAGCTCAGCCCAAGCAGTTGAAAACCCAGCACTAAAAGACAACCACGTGCCTCTCCGGAAAGCATCGACGCCGAGCACAGTCCGGGGAGCGGGGGGTCCCTCTTCCAGCCACCTGGGAGAAGCCGGGAGGTAGCGGCCGTCCCACCTGGCCGCAGGCTGCCCGCGCTGCCGGGGCGGCCGTGTCGAGCTGATGCCTCCTCGCCTTGCCCACAGCATCCTGTGCCCCACGGCTGCGGCCATGCACCTGGGAACTGTTTGGTGGGCAGTTTGCCGCTTAATTCATCCAGCATGGATTAAATCTGCTCGGGACATGGTGTGAGACGGCTCCGCTCTGTATGGTTGAGCCGGGGTAACTGTCCCACACAGCAATCGCTCGTCACGCGTAGATAGCGCTGACCGCATGGACGTGGTGCCGCTCTGGGGGCGTGCAGGCACGTGCAAGGGGGAGGCCGCGGCCGGGAGCGGGGAGCACGCTCACCCCACAGCGG